>NW_007736209.1:23207-45961 GCF_000696425.1 Galeopterus variegatus | reverse complement strand
GCGAGGACACCTCACCCGCAGCGGAATGGAAACCGGTTCGACAGGTAACAAATAGGTGGGTTGTCACCGTTATTTCCCAACGCATGCGCCGTCGCTCCCCGGGCCACTCCAAGCTAATTAGATCAGATCACCCCCCCACCCCGCCCCAGCCACCAACACACACCGCCGCGAGCCAATAAAGCGTGAACCCGTCCGTCCGGCTCGCACTTTAAGACTTCCCAAGCGGCCGCGGGGACGCCAGTCGAGCCTCGAGACGCTTACCTGCCGCTTCCCCTCCGCCTGGTGCACTTGGCTACAAGGAGGGAGGACGGCGACACTCCGCGGAGTTGGAAACCGGTGCGCGCCGTCCGAGCACGGTCTTTCAGCGAACGTGGGGGCGCCTCGACGACCCCTTCCCTGAACTGTCCCCTCCCCCGCCTCCAGCCCCGCCAGGGAAAGGTGGGACGGCTCCCGGCTCTAGTTACGGAAGCGGATCGTGCCGGGCGAGGAGGGTTCGAAAATGCCCCGCGCGTTCCTGGTGAAGAAGCCGTGCGTCTCCACGTGCAAGAGGAACTGGAGCGAGCTCCCGGACGAGGAGCGCGGCGAGATCTACGTGCCAGGTGAGCGTGGGGACGCGTCGAGGCGGCGGGCGCAGTTCGGGCGCCAGGACTGAACGCTTAGGCGACCCGTTAGCCCGCGGTGGCCGATCCCCGGCACGGGGAAGGGGAGGGAAGGGCCGGCGGAAGGAGCGCCGGGTGGGGGCGGGGGCTGCAAGGTGGAAGCGCGGCCGCTCCAGGCCTGGGGGCGGGGGGTCGCCTCCCCTCCAGCGTCCTGAGCCGCGGCGCAAGGGAGGCAACGGCGTGTGTCACCGCTCAGGCGACCCTCGGCTCTCGCGTCGTAAATCCGGAAAGCTGGGACATTCATGAGACGGGAAGAGGGCACTGGAGCGATACCACTTTGGGGGGCAGGGAGCGAGCTGGAGTTGCGGCTGAGATTTGTGCTAAATGTAAGAGAAGACTCAAAGCTTAAGCCGCTTTCACAGGTCTCTGCCCTTCCCCCACAACACTGGGGGCCGGGTCGGGCCGGCTGGGGTCCCCTCGAGTTTCCCTGGGGCTCCCGCCCGGCGGCCCCATGCAGTGCGCCGAGATGGTGGGAAAGGCGCCGCTGCACCTCGCTTGCCCTAAGACAAAGGTGGGATCGGGTCTCACCTCTGTTAGAAGCGCCCTTCCTTCAGCCTTGCGGAGGACACAGTTGAGCGGACAGTGGTTTTAAGGAGCCCACCCCACAACCAGGGGATCAGGCCCCGGGGAATCCAGTGCACCCAGTTTATTTTTGGAAGGCGCGTTGACAGTGTCCGAGTCAACTTCGAATGAGTAACCAGAGTCGTGTCTTCCTCCAGTGGCACCTTCCTCTGCAAGCCCTGAGAACACTTCTGCCCTTTCCGTCCTCCCCTACCCCCAACAAAATCTTTGGTCGGGAGAAAGCCGCTTCCTTGGCAACTCCCCCTCCCCAGGCCTGGGGGCAGGGCAGGGGATGCGCGGAACACCCTGCCCAGCGCCTCCAAGGGGGGAGAAGGTGTAATTAACCAACTGACTTTGACCCTTGATCTGCAGGCTCCCGGGCACCGCCCCAGGCCTTGTAGGAAAGTGGGGAAGTTCTGGCGGTGAGGGGCCCTGTGAGGACTCTTGCCTGTTTCCCTCCAGAATACACTGTTGGAGACAGTGGGTGTAATGGTGAGGTCTTTGTGCCTGAACTGCCGAGATCCAATGGCCTGTGGCGCTGGCGGGATATTTCACGGCCTAACCTTATCTTGAGCGGCTGGGCCTCTCTTCTACCGTCTCCTTAAAACAAGGGAATGTGCCAGAAGTCCCTGATGACCCCAGTGGGGAAACTGAGGCAAAAAGGACGTGAGCAGCATCCTCACGAGGTGGATTAGGGTGTGGGCTCAGAATTCCATGTGCAGTTTCTTGCTTCGCCGACTTCCCGGCGAGCTGACTGGTCTCCACCTCCGGAAGAGCTCGGTGGCTGGCAGAGCCCCCTGCCTCGCTGCTGCCTCCTCCCTCACCTATGTTTGACTTGCTGCATAGCTGCTCCTTGGGATCTGATAAACTGAACTTGGACTGTGTTAAAGGTGAGCTGAGCCTTGAGCCAGACTCAGTGCTGTTATTTTTAGTTTTATTTCACATCCCAATCAGTAACAGATCATGTGTTGACTTTTACAAAGGACAAAGAAATTCCGTTTGTTCAAATCGTTGACTTCCTTGGGTCCTAGTGATTTTCCCATCTCAGTTCTGGTGGCCACAGTGGGAGTGGCAGGGGAGACCTGCGCCCCAGGGGCTGTCCCATCAGGTGCAGGGGAGGGCTTCTGGGTGGTCCGTGCCAGGGCTGCTGCTGTCCAGGTGAGGGAGACGTGCAGGTCGCTCACTCTGCGGAATTGTCCAGATATTGGGTGGGGGGATCTAACCTCAAGGGCACTGGGGAAGTTTGCCGTCTTCACTTTGGTGAGGGGAGAGTCCTGTGGGGTCAAGTAAAGGGTAAAAGTCACAGAACTTAATTTTACCTCTAAAAGCCATGGGGTCCACTGGAGAGTTTTCCCACAGCTTTTGGAAATGAGGAAGGGAATGTCTCCAGTCCATGCTTGGGTGCCTCAAATGGCTGGAGAGTGGGGGATGTGTTTTGTGGTGGCCTGTCCCCCGCTGGGCCATTCCATCAGCAGCCAAGCATGACCCCAGGAGCCAGCTGGGCACGTTTCCATCACCCCACCAGACTCCTGGCACGTTGTGACCAGCTAAGCACTGACCCCATTCCCACTGGGGTACATGGGAACATTTGAGTTCTGACCTTTCTACCAGGTTCCTCAAAGCATCACAGATACCACCTGGAAGCAAAAGGTTCTACTGTGAAGACGCTGGGCCCCACCTGGCAGCTCTGATTCAAGGGCCCTAGTCTGACCATCACATCAGCCTTTCTCCCGTAGGCAAAGTTCTAGAGGGCTTCGGATCCCCATACTAGCCAGCCACCAAAAAAAAAAAAAAAAAATTCTATAGTCCCCTTTCCCAGGACAGACTCTTTCCCTTCAACCCCACTGCCCTTCCAAAGGCAAGGGGAATGCCCAGGTGTGGGTCTTGGGGCTAGAAGGCTTGGAAGCGGAATGGTGAGGATTTCCCTCTGCAGCCCTCCCTCCTTCTCTCCGTCCCCTGTGTCTCCTCCACATGGGCTTCTCCTTAGTTGTGTCAGTACTGACTGTGGAGTGACAGGGAGTAATACTGGTTTCTTGAGGAGGAACCCAGGCACCTGTACCCAGGTGGTAAATTCCACCTCATGGACTGAAGGGGAAGGACTCCAGGAACAAGGATCAAGCCAGTTCCTCCAAGCCCCGGCCCTTGTGAATGAAATCTCAAGGCCAGGAAGGTACTTGAGGATAGACCTGGAAGCGGGAATTCACGAGCGTCCCAGGGGCCTCTTCCAGGCCCCCAGCTGCCCACTCCCAAGCCTCCCCTCTGCTTGGGGGCTGGCCTGCAGTCTCTTTGCCAGTTCACCAGCACGTGCACAAACCCAGACAGGCCTGCGGGCTGAGTTGGAGAAGGCTGCCGCTTCCTCTAGGTAACGTGGCCCAGTCTGGCTCTGCCACTAAGTAGTGGGAGAATTTGGGCAACTGTCTTTCCAGGCTGGGTTAGAAAGGCTGAGAAAGTCAGCTTTGGGCCTCTGAGTACTTGTGTGTGGGTGGGAGGGGGTGGGGCCAGGAAGAGGTTAGGCCTCTGATGATGATTCTAGTGATTCCTGGGAAGTGTTTGGCAGCAAAGGAGATATTTGCTGTGCTCTCCAGGGGGCAGGGCTGGGAGAGTGGACAGCCAGCCAATGGATAAGAACAGAAGAGCAGCCTGGGCCCAGGCAGTGGGCTAGATGGGACTCCTACCTGTCCCATGGGGTGCTGTCACCCAAGATGCTAAGCTGTCTGTCCCAAGTTTGGTTGTGCCGAGGCAGAAGCCTGCCAGACCATTTGTCCCAGAGAGAGAGCAAGTGAGGATGAGCACTCTGGGTGTGGGGGGATGGGAGTGAAGCCAGGCTGATGTTGATGTCGGGGTCCCTCTTCATCATTGTCCATTTTCAGCATGTATTGTACAGAGTCCCACAGGGTGCCTGGGCCTGTGCTGGGCAGGAGGGGAGGATGAGACAGGAAGAAGAGCCCTGGCTGTTCAGGGCTGTGCACCCTGGTCGAGGCGCCAAGGCACAGTTTTAATTTCATCATGGACATTGAGTGGAAAGCAGCTGGGAAAAGGGGAAAAGATATTGCCTGAGAGAAGAACTTTTGGCAGTTCACAGAATGGAAACAAAAGGCCAAGAGACATGTCCACTGTGTTCCCTGCTGCTCGCCTCTGCCACCTCTGGCCGGTGCTGGCTTGCTTTGGGCGATTGCTAGCTGGCCTGTGGGGATTGGAGGAGGCAGGCACAGGGGACCCCAGCCCTTGCAAGGCTGCCTGAAACCAACCTGGGCTCGCCCTCACATTGAGAGTGGAATCAACCCCACGCGCAGGTCAGCCCCAGCATCAGCACCCGTGTGCTCAGTGGGGGACCCAAGAAGCCAGTGTCCTTGCATCTGCTTCATTTGCTCTACCCGGACAGCCAGTGCCCGGGCCTCATACCCAGCCCTGTCCTGAGACCTTGGATGGGAAAGGACCTGGTGCTCCGTCCAGTATGTGGGCCAGTAGCTTTCAATGCAAGAGGGTAAGGCAGGAGATGGTCCTCAGATGGCAGTTGCCTCAGACACAACACCATGGTGTCTGTTCTTCTGCTCTGGGCCTAGGCCCTCAGCATCACTCAGGTGGAAGCAAGTTGGGCCAACAGGAGGGGAGCCCCTGGAGGGAGTAGGGGGAGGGTCAAGCTAGTTCAGCCTTGCCACACTCCACAGCTGTGGGCATGCGATGAGTAGCCACAGCGGCTGCCGCCTTGCCGGAAACATCTAATTAGGGGACAGAGAGCAGCACAAGCAGGGCCCAACCAGTTCTGCTTCCTGCCTTCTGCCACTCAGTGACACTCAGCAACGGGCAGCATGCCCAATGCGCACTCCCTGTGCGTGCGGCTGGCAGGGACACACTCACGGGGGTGGCAGGGAGACAGGTCTGACAGGGTGGATGGGATGAGGCAAGCATCCCCACCCTGGCAGCCATGTGGCCGCCTGTCCAGCCTCACCCACCCCTCGCTCAGGGTAGAGGTGGCACAGAGAGCCAGATCAGACAGGCTCACTCCCTGTCCCCAGTCCCTCAGCACCAGCACTTCCAGGACTGTGTGGAATGGCAGAGGTGGGCAAAGAACACAGGTTTCCTCCCACACTGGCCTGGATCCTCAGAACCCTCACCATGAGCCTCCACTAGTGGAGCCGATGGTGACAGCTCATCTTGAGTGCAAGCCAGTCCCCTTGCCTGCTGTTGCCGCTCCTCTGCTGCTCCAGGCGGAGGCGGTGTGGCCCAGGTCCAGTTGTTGGGAGCCTAGCTCACAGCATCCAGTACTGACAGGCAGAAGAGCAGAGTTTCCTGCGGTCTCTACCTGGATTGAGAAATGGAAATTGTCATTCAGCTTTGAGTTCTCAGCCATGGTCTCCAATAGCCGGTCAGCTGGCACTGAAGCTGTCAACACTCTGTCTGCCCTGCCCACCCCAGCCTGTCCTGTATGCACAGACAGCTCCCACTATGGGACACAAGCCAGGCAGGACAGCTGGACCCCTAAGAGCTCAGAGGGTGAAAGGGGACTGTGGCTCAAGGACCAGGCCAGTACCAGACTCTGGTGAATCAACTCCCAGAATGAGGTGGCTCATTAAAGTCCCCTGGACAGACAGACGCCAGGGCCAGCAGAACGGGTTCTGGGCGGCAGGCAGGCACATTCTTCACCCATCAGACCTTTGTTGTGTTTTGAGGGGGCGAGAGTGGGGCCTCTCCCGAAACTTGGGTGCTTGCAAATGCACCCTTCCCCCATGATCACGTTCCTCTTCCTTCCCCCACATCCCTGAGGGAAGGGGAGGGGAGGGGAGGCGGGCAGCAGCCCTCCTGCCTGGGTCTTTGCCCACCGTGTCCAGCTGTGGAGCGCAGGGTACAGAGGCCGTGCTCACACTTCTGAAACCCTCCATCAGCCTCCTAAGTCCCTCTCTCTGGAGCTCATTCATCCTTTCTGTCCTAGGCCCCTCTTGCTTTTTCTTTCCAAACCATGGGAAATGCTCCTAGTGTAGAGGTTTTCAGTATAGAGCTTAGGCTCTTTGGAAGAAAAATACTAAATTGAAAAATTAGGGGCCGGCCCGTGGCTCACTCGGTAGAGTGCGGTTCTGATAACACCAAGGCCCCGGGTTTGGATCCCATATAGGGATGGCCAGTTAGCTCACTGGCTGAGCGTGGTGCTGACAACACCAAGTCAAGGGTTAAGATCCCCTTACCGGTCATCTTTTTAAAAAAAAAAAAAAAGAAAAATTAGAGCATTTGCCCCAGCTCTGCTGGCTTTGAGACTGTCTCCCCTGTGTCCCTCCAGAGAACTCTTCCTTTTCTGTCTAGCAAGGCTAGGGCTTAGTGTCTGAGGCCAAGCCTCCCAGGCCCTGTTTAGTGTGAGGTGCTGCCGTGGGAGTGGCCATGTCAAGGGCTGCCAGGTATCGGTGCTGCCGCCACCGCTGGAGGGAGCCCAGCCCTGACTGCGCCCAGCGAGCGGTCCCCGCTGGGGGAGGGTTGCATAAGCGCTGGGCAGGCCGCCTGAGACTGTTAAGCGGCATCCACCTGCTGCTCCCTGACTTCCTCCCTGCTCCACCCACTGGCCTATTCACCTGTGGAGTGGGGAGCCGGAGCCCTGATGGGCCACTCAGAGCAGGGACTGGCTAGCCCAGAGGAGGAAGGGGCAAGGATCACCTGAACCTCCAAGGCCAGCAGCTAAATCTGCCTGCAAGAGAAGCCTAGAGAGGCCTGACCACCAGGGACCTTTCTGGGACAAGGATGAGTCTCAAAGAACTGTCCTTGGGCCCAGGGCCTCCAGTGGTGCCCTTTGTCCCTGCACGAGTGTGGACGAGGCTGGAATCCAGAGGGACTGGCCCAGGTGGGGCAGGCAGACAACTCTGGGATAATTGGTAGGGCAATTTGGTCCTCCCAGTTCCGCTAAGACACAAATTACTCAGCGGGCAGTGGCGCTTGGCTGGCGTCACCTGTAATTACCTTAATAGGGCGGGAGGGAGGTGCAGCGTGTGGTGCGTTGGGGACAGCCCCACTCTGCTGCATGCCTGCAAGGGGTGGGACAGAGACTCCAGGTTCTAGCCATCTCGTTGCTAGAGAACCTTCCTGAAATCCCACTGGATCCTCCTTTCTCCCCCAAGCCCCTCACCTGGCTGTTCTTCTCTCCCCAGTCAGCCTGGGCTTCTGCCCACCACCACCCTACCAGGAGCCGGAACCATCAGTGGCTGAACCCCCTTCCTGCCCCATGGCTCTGGACATGAGCCTGCGGGACTCTAGCTATAGTGTGGCCCCTGGGCCCTGTGTGGTGGCCCGGCTGCCCTCTGAAGACATGGGCCACTTGACAGACCCCCAGAGCAGAGACCATGGCTTCCTGCGCACCAAGATGAAGGTAATGCCTCTCACACTGTTTCCGAAGACCAGGGGCACTTGTGTAGACCTGTGTCCAGACCGTGACGTGGCACAAATGAGATGTAGGCAGAGACTGACCTGGGACCTGGGCCGAGGTTTCTGAAGAGAAGTGAACTTAGCTGGAGCACAGATGAGGGTGGAGGGAGGGGGAGAGTAGGTCTGAAGTTCTTTGGAGTCCATGTCCATGGGCAGTTCTGTTCACTTTCTGACTACAAAAGGCAAGAGCAGCCGCAGGAAGAGCTACCTCTCTGCACAGAAGCCCTAGGTGAAGCAGTAAGACGTGAGCCTGCCTCAGCTCCGTCTCTGGGGCTCCTGTGAGTGAGGTCTGGAGTTGGCACAGTGGTTAGCTGTTCCTGGAGGCGTGTGCCGGCAGTCGCCTCGCCCAGTTATGTTGTTTCCAGCCCTGTCGGTGTCTGAGGCCTTGCATCAAGGGCAGGACCTGGGTAAGCAACCCCGCTGCATTCAGCAGCACCGCTGTGCTCCTGCATCCAGAGAGGGCACAAACAGCAGAGCCGTCTCCGGCTGGATCTGTACTCCTGAAAGCTCCAAGATCTGGAAGCACCTGCCAGCAGTGATCTAGCAGGAGGATACTCCTGGTAGTGCTATCCTACCTGCCAAAGGCTGGAGAAAACTGGCAGAGGAATGCTGTTCCTTCCTCTCCTGCCTGCGGAGGCCAAGTGTGTGTTTTAATGACTGAGACATGTGCTGGGTGATTGGCCAGAGCCAGCCAGGGTTCTCCCGAACAATTGCCCCTTGAGCCCTTCCCTCACTCCTTAAGGGGGGTAGAATAGCAGGTGAACTGAAGGAGTGAGTCTCAGCCCATAAAGTCTTGACTGCCAGCAGCAAGGGGAATTTCCCTGGTGCCAGAGCAGGACACAATGAGGGGACCGAATGAGGGGACTGAATGAGGAGTGGTGTGATGGGTGCCTGTGATCTCGGGAGGAGTTGCCAGTGCCGGGTCCACCCACAGAGCACTAGCAACCTCCAGAGTGTTAAATAACAGAGGTATCAAGACTGGGTCACTCTGCTGGTCATTGAGCCACACCTGTGCTAGTCACAGGTCCTGGACAGCTGCTGCAGCTCTGAACTTTAAGCAGCACACTCTCAAAGGTGTCTGGAGGCACCCCGGATTTGCTGCAAATAATCCAAGGCACAGGGGAAGTAGGGAGGCAGAGATAAAACAGGACTGGCCCTGAGTGACAGGGCTCAGGGCTCACAATATTAGTCTCTCCACTTTTATATAAATGTGAAATTTTCCATAATTAAAAATATCAAAAAGGTTTATAAGCAAGAAGGTCCTCAGGGTAGCAGAGGAGTTCAAACCATGCCACATCAGGCTCGGCTCAAGAAAAACCAGGGAGCTGGGCTGGCTGGAGGGGACTCTGGGCTCATAGCAGTGCTGCAGCCTGGGGAAGTTGCCACAGAGACCTTGGTGTGGACATTTCCCACATGCTAAGGGGGAGGACAAGAATAAATGAGCAGAAACTACAGAGGGGTAGACTTGGCCTCAGTTAAGGGAAAGCTTTCTAGGAGGTAGAGCTGACAGAGAAACAGCTGCTTCTATCAGTGGTTAAGGTGTCATCTCTAGACATGGTAAAGGAGGCCCTAGTGACCACCTTGAAAGGGGACTCAGGAATCCGACAGGAAGCTGGACCAGTGATCTAAAGGTTCCTTCCAGCCTCCAACTGCCAATCTCTGTGAGCAAACAGCACAGGGGTGTGAGCAGTGCTTTTCTCTGGGGTGCTGGGGGCTGGCATTTGTATCCTCCCAATCTGCCAGCCTGCAACCCCAACTTCTGGATGTCTGTTACAAATACTGTCCTCACTCACAGGTGACCCTGGGGGACAGTCCCAGTGGAGACCTCTTCACCTGCCACATCTGCCAGAAGGCCTTCACCTACCAGCGCATGCTGAATCGCCACATGAAGTGTCATAATGATGTCAAAAGGCACCTCTGCACGTACTGTGGGAAAGGCTTCAACGACACCTTTGACCTCAAGAGACACGTCCGAACCCATACTGGTAAGCAGAAGCCCATGGCTGGGAGGGAGCACACAAGAACTGCTTGGCTGAGGCCACACGGAAATATTCCAGCAACTCCTGCTCGCCCTGGGTAATGGGTAGCCTTGGAAGGGCATCTTGGAGTTCAGGGCAGAAGTCCTCCTGAGTTCACCGATTAGGACTTTGATTAGAGAGTCACTTGGGAAACTGGTGTTGGACAGACCTCTATCCATCCCTCTGCCCTAGAGTCAGGGGTCCTGTCCTTTCTGTGTCGAGAAGCTGCTGACTGGTCCTGAGGTCCCTGTCAGGTCCCTGACACTGGTCCTTGTCTTCCTGCAGGTGTGCGGCCCTACAAGTGCAGCCTGTGTGACAAGGCCTTCACCCAGCGCTGCTCCCTGGAGTCACACCTCAAGAAGATCCACGGTGTGCAGCAGAAGTACGCGTACAAAGAGCGGCGGGCCAAACTGTATGTGTGTGAGGAGTGTGGCTGCACGTCCGAGAGCCAGGAGGGCCATATCCTGCACCTGAAGGAGCACCACCCTGACAGCCCACTGCTGCGCAAGACCTCCAAGAAGGTGGCCGTGGCCCTGCAGAACACTGTCACGTCCCTCCTGCAGGGTAGCCCCCACCTCTGAGCAGCGCAAGCCCGGGGATGCTCACCTCCCTGCTGCCCAGCCAGTCCACCCTCCTGCAGCCTCTTGCCAGAACACCGGTGATCAGGACTGGAGCCCCGGTCCTCTTATCTTTCCCCCAGGCGCACGGGCTCACTCAGGCCCAGCACTGACTTCCACTAAATTTTGCATTCTTGCCTGACAGGCAGAGGCTGCTCTCAACCTGGGAAGATGTGCGTATGTCTGGGGTTTTGGGGGGAGGCCAAGGCTGCCTTCGATTAGAAGAGGCCGCCTATGGAGACAGGCACTGTTCCCCTGGCAGTAGGACTTCCTTCCCAGAGGAGGTATGAGGGGATCCTGTTGCCCTCGCCTCTAAGCACAAGGCAGGGGCTGTGGGTCCCCAAGGATGGCAGAATTGGGAGCACTGGCAAAGAGCACCCCCGCAAACAACCACAGTAGGGGGCTGGTGGCGACCCACCCACCCACAGGGCTCCTAACGCTCAGGGTTCCAGGACTCTGCCCTTCCTACAGGAAGACGCACGTGTGTGCACAGCTGTGTGTGCATGTGTGTGTGTGCGCATTGTGTGCACCCTGCGGTGTGCTTGCTTGCACACAAGTGTACTTGAGTGTGTGCATACAGAAGGCCTTTCCACATATCACCTCATTTTTAAGAAATCAACTACAAGGTGCCAGGGAGATTTTATTTCCTTTTTTTAAAGATGACAAATGTACAGATATTAATATATTTTTGGTGCCAATGGCGACTGTTTTTAAGAGAGGGATGGAGCTGGCTTTTCTCCATTCCCACACGGTTCTATTTATCCTGGACATTTCAAACCTCCTCTGTGCCTTGGCTCTAGGGGTGGCTGCCCCAGCCCACCTCCATTCTTTGTACCTCCTCAAGTATTTAACTGAAGACCTTCCCCCAGCCCCACCCTGGGCTGCTCTATCCTTCTCCGTCTACAGGGACAGCACGTCACATCTCTCTTCCCTCCCGCAGCTCCTTTCAAGGCGAGTCCCCGGTTCCTGGAGAGCCTGCTTGCCTCCTGATGACCAACCATTTGTGGAATAACTCACCCTTCCGAGGCTGAGGGTGTCGCACTGGGATTTTAGGGGTCAGCCAGGTGGGATGATGAGTCTGACACTGAGCCCACTGCCTGAAGTACTAAAACAAGCACAGGGCCAGGCTGAGTCAAAAACCCTAGCACAGCAGCAAAAAAATTAGGACAGAATGATACATCAGAAACTCCCAAAGAGAGGAGAGATTAGGTGGTTAACAAGTTTTATTTGTAGCCTTTTTTCTGCTTTTCAAATGACTAGCCTGGACTTTTGAGAGAGCCATCCAAGCTGATTGGCTTCCTTGGCATGGCTGCATTTCCTGCTAACAGGAAAGGGGTTGTGAATCAGAGTGAGACAGGGCAGGGGCAGGGCCAGCTGCAGGGAGGCGAACTCAGAAGAGGACCACAGCACACAGTAGGCTGGGCAGCCCCTGGAAGCCAGTCCTGAGCAGGACCAGCCTCGGCCTCCCCTGCCCGGAAAGAGCAGTGTCTGCACAGACCCCAGGCTGGCCTGAGGGGAAGGAGCCTTCTTGGACTTCCCTCTGAGATGTGTATACACTGATTCTGAAGACTCTTGCTAATCTTACTCTAGAGTGTCTGGGGAGTTGCTGTATTCTGAAAGTTATATAGTATAAAATAACGTTATCTGGATGCTCGTTTTTTTTTGTTTTTTTGGCGGCTGGCCGGTGGAAGCCCTGTTTTTGTTTACATTTCTGTATCCCTGGATTCATTGCCAATCTGAGGCAGTCTGAGGCTCTGTGTTGTCTGTTTTATTTTATTACATTCCCCCCAACTATTAAAATCAGAGAACTGATGTTTCCGATTTTTTTGTCTTATGGGCCTCTTTTTTCCTGATGCAGGGAAATTAATCAAAACAACTGATGCATTCTGTCTAAACCTTTCCCCCTTTGCAGTTACTGGTGGGCTCAAGTCAAGACAAGAACCTGACCCAGATAGATTAAGTGATCTGCCCATGGTCTCAGCCATTTGGTGCCTGCTGACCTCTGGCCAAGCGTGCTCTGCTCTCGGCATCCCCTGGCTTTCTTCATCTGCCATTGAACACTCCTGCATCCTGACCGATAGCCTCCATGGGCCCGGACCTTCCGGGATCTTTGTAGTCACTTGGGATTTTAATCTTGGCCTCTCCTCCCAACACCCTGCCAGGGTCAGACCATAGGAGGAGGAGCCACATTCCCAATAAAAAAAGGGTGCAAAGTTCATACCACTTCCGGTCAGATACCTAGGAATGTCCATGCTCAGTGCCTGGACACTTAGGGACAGCTGCGCTCAGTGTCCAGACACCTAGCAACAGCCGTAGTTGCAGCTTGTTCTGCAACTTGGAAGCGCTTTCCACATATTGGCTCACCTGATCCTCCACCCACCCTCTGAAGTGGGTGCTATTATCATCCTTACCCCAGCAGAGGGAAGTCAGGCAGGTGGCCCAAAGTCTCACGACTAACTAGTAGTGGAGCTGGGGTGCCGACCAGACAGCCTGGTTCAGGGTCTGTGCTTGGAAACACTGCACATGCTGCCGATAGACAACCTGGGAGAGGGCACCTCTAGGCAGTTCCAAGGAAATTTGGAGATGACCTGGCCTTCCCCATCACCTACCCAGGATTGCTCTCAAGAAGCAGATGGCTCTAGGATCCTGGTCCCTGAGTCCCAGATCAGTGTTCTCCCATCACACCTGGGCCAGATGGAGGAGTGGGAGGAGGAGGGCTACCAGGTCTGGGCCGCTGGTGGTACGTTCTGGGAGGCATGAGAAGGGTTGGGGCTCAGGCACTGCAAGGAGAAAAGAAAACATTGATATGACCTTCTCTAAGGCTCCCTGTGAGAGGACCAGAGGATTTGGAAAGGGCCCATAACCCTCCTTATGACTCTTTAAACAGCCAGGCATGGCAGATTTCTTTTATCTCCAGAAACCTCTCCATGTGAAATGCCAAATAAATCCCATTTTACATATCCCCAGATGAACGGAGCCCACTGTTGGGGATCCAGGTGATACTGCTGTGTATGTAAACTTCAGGAGAAGGGACAGTTTCCAGGAAGTCGTGGCTGGGTGGGGCAGCAGTTTCCTGGGGCTTTCAAGACTCTGCTCTCCTTCTTGCTCCTCAGATGAGCTCAGGGTAGGACACCATGTCCCCCACATTCCCCCTGTGACACTCAGAAGGGCCCTTCCCTACAGGGTTGGGCCAGACAGTCACATTTCAAGGGTCCATGAGGTTTCCAGACTGCAAGATGGGTGCTGTGAGGAAAATGAGAAAATTGGGGGGGCCCTCCGCTGACTGGGGGGTAGGCCCTGGCCAGGAAAAGAGCAGAGATGGATACAAATCAATATATAACTAAGGACAAGTAGTGGGCAGATACTACAAAGTCTTTTGCATCTGAAAGAACAAAGGCTTCCTGAAAGAGGTGGGGCTGGAAGAACAGGAGGATCTGAACAGAGGAGAAGAGGCCAGAGGGGAGGGGGGAAGGGGGAACCCAGAGAGAGAGACCCAGAGAGTGGAGTGTGGCAACAGGATGGGCAGAAGGCCTGTTTGCACTAAGGAGACAGATGCCTGCTTCATTCAGGCAGTCACACCGCAAGAGTTTTTTGAGCCCTGCCTAGGTGCCAAGAAGCGATAACAAGATTCTGAGAGACAGGAGAGCTGGGTGGGACCTAGCAAGATGCCTTATCAAGGGTGGAGGTAGAGTTCTACTTTTATACCTAAAAACAAAGCCACCAAGTGCAGAGTGGGGAAAATTTTACAAAAGTAAATGTTATTGAATTTGTATTCTATATTTGTACGTATTTTCTTTTCTTTTTTTTTTTTTTTTTAAAGATGACCGGTAAAGGGATCTCAACCCTTGGCTTGGTGTTGTCAGCACCACGCTCAGCCAGTGAGCAAACCGGCCATCCCTATATAGGATCCGAACCCGTGGCCTTGGTGTTATCAGCACCGCACTCTCCCGAGTGAGCCACGGGCCGGCCCATACGTATTTTCTAATATTTTAACAACCTATATTATTTTTACAATCAGAACAGGATAAAATTATAAAACAATTCAGGGGTTTTAGTTGACTTGAAATTTAACACATCAACAGGGAGATGGGGCTGCCCCCCCACCAAAGAAGAGCTACTGTGATTTTGGACAATATGAGAGACTAGCATCAACAACCACGGACACCTCCCTCTACTTTGGGCTAGTTGCCAGAGGTAGTGGGTGGTGAGGAGAGAGCAGAGGCCTCGAATCAGGAGACTGGGTTTGAGCCCAGCCCTCTCTCACTATCTGTGTAACCTTGGGCAGGTGACAACCTCTCAGTTTCCTCATCTATAAAATGAGGTGGTTCCTAAGTTCAAAAGTCCCTTTCTGCTATAAAGACTTTGTCTCTAGGCCCCAGTCTCAATAAAACCCTTTAAGAAACTCACTGACTATCTGCAGCAGACGGGGAAGCTGAAGGCCGTGGAGGCTGCCCACGAGGAGGGAGGCCAACATGGTTGCTGGCCTGTGGCAGAGGGAAAAAGCTTGCTCCAGGTGGCTCCAGCTGGGCCAAGAGGGGAGTTGGCTTATCCAAGGAGTGCTGCCTGGGAGGGAGGAGCCCTGGCACCACGACTGGAGGGCTGCCAACCAGGCTGCAGAGCCCTGTGTTAGGAATTGCTAAAGGGACTCACTTCTGGGATTGCAGGCTGGACAAAATAATCTTCAAGGCTCTCCACCCACGAAATTCTATAAGGTCGGGCCAAAGTGCAGTGGCTGTGACTCGAGGCCTAGTTGCTGTTCCCAAGAAGGTAGAGCCAGGGTGAAAATGCTGGGGAACAGAATGGGATGGAAAAGAAAACATGAGAAAGAGCAGGATCAGCTGGAAGGCTGTTCCCATATTCTGGGCTTGTGGTGGGATGAGATTCCCCTCTTGCTGCCACTGGCCCTTGCCCGTTCTCTGGGTCCACTCCCTTAGGCGATGGCAGCCACCTGACCCAGGATGTCCCTTCTCTTCGTGGCCAGAACCAATCAACCTGCCTTGGCTCCTCATGAAAGCTCCCTTCCCGAGTTTCTGGAGTCCGTTTTGACACCCCACTCTCCGGCCCCAGGCTGACGCTGCCCAGCTTTTAGTTCTTGTAATCGGTCAGCTCTCAATTCTGCCCCTAACTGGCCTCCTGGATTAGCACCTCTCCCTCTGGGCAGGCGTCGTGTGCGGGTCAGACCCGCTGACACATGAGGCCAATGCTGGAGGGTGAGTTGAATCAGGCATGGAGCTCCCAGTCCTAGGTAAGGGCAGTGCATTCCAATTAGATCTTCCAGGTTCTATCTCCTGATGGTAAGGTCTGTGTGTCAAGCCACTGATTCCCTCTGCTCCTCATGTTTTCTCTCTATACAAAACGGTAGCATATAGTCCTACTCTGATCAAAAAAATAGAATAAAACATCAATCAGGTCTCTTAAAATGTACTCAGATTGTGAGGGGTGGGGAGCCAGGGGCACTGTGTAACCTGCCTACATCTCAAACCAGGGGTGTCCTCAGATTTCTCTTCCAACTTGAGACTTGAGGAGCAGCTAACATGACCCCTCCCATCTCTATCTTCACCCCTACTCTCTGCCACCCACAGAGAAGAAACCTGGGCTGCCCATGGCAGAGATCAGGAGACTGCTCTTGGGCTGCTGCTCCACATCCAGGTGGCTGGGCCATGCTGCCATCAGCGTCACAGCAGCATATCTCATTCTACAGAACTGAGGGACCATGGCAGTCGGAACCAAGAAAGGCTTCTGGGGCCCTGAGAGAGGCCACGTGTCACTTACTAATAACCAAGCATTCCTGGAGTGAGATTTTGCTTTAGGCACACACGTAAACAGTCCTATAATCACAGCTAATCACCGCTTCCATTTATTGAGCTCCTACTATGCGCAGGCAGCAGCGGGCTGGGCTTCTCTCTGACATCATCACTAAACCTCACAACAACCCTAGGAGGTAGCTATTATTGTTACTATTTTTAGGAAAAGAAATTGAGGCTCAGGGAAATTAATCATCTTGCTCAAGGTCACAGGGCTGGTGATGAAGCCAGGCTCTCACCTGAGGTCTGCTGGACTCGCAAGTTTGGGCTCTTGTTTCAAATTCGCAGTGATTGTGAAATGATGAGCACTCTGTGCCCGGCGCAGTGCTGAGACTATGGGGATATGAAGATGACTAAGATCACCTCTCTCCAGAAGGTCACCTCCAGCGGGGGGAAGCAAACATGGCCTAGTCCGTGCAGCAGAAGGGCTGGGTGCACCAGCAGAACAGAAGGTGAGGGGGGATGGGGGCCAGGCGGCCCCAGGGCATGGGTACTCAGCTCAACACAGACACTGCCCTCAAGCAGAGATCTCTTAAGCTCCCAAATGTCACCCCAAGTCCACAGAGCTGAGCAAAGGGAAAGGTGTTAGAGATACTAGCACTGTTGTGCACTCCCCACCGTCTGTCTGATGTACTGCATGTGGCATCTCAGTTAATCTTCCAACAACTGAGAAGTTGGTACTGTTACTGTCACTTTGTAGACAAGGACAGTGAAACCTGAAGAGGTTAAGAAACTGCCAAGGTCACTGCATGCCATCTGGCAGAACGGATGTGCACGCAGGGGCCTGGCTCCGAGTCCAGGCTCTCTCTAGAGCATCACACTGTCTTCCCAGGCATGTTTGGAAATATAAGAAAAAAGAAGTATGGGCACTCCCAAGCCCAACTGCAAGGGAAAAAAAGCCAGAGATCTCAAAGGGAGACCAAGGGTGCCAGGGTCTAGCTCCTGCCACAGAAATGCCAGGCGTGTTGGTTTCTGCTGAAGTCGCAACCACAGCTGTCTTCAATGTTCCAAACCTGGAGAAAGGGCAGGAGGGGAGAGCACAAAGGGAGACATGCAGGGGATCTAGAGCGGGTCAGGACATTCCAAACCCACAGAGCTTTGAAATGAACTCCCAGCATCCACCCCCAGACATACCCTGACCTCCTCCCTACAGTCCCAGTTTTCCAAAGTAATGATCTTGGTCGCGTAAGAAACTCATCCTATTCTCACCACCGTGGCTCTGCCAGTCCAGCCGGCTCCTGCCCAGCCCTCTCCCTCCCTCCTCCACCTCTCCAGGGACTCCAGGTAACAGGCCTGGGCACCCCTGCTCCCCCCACCCCCCACGCACAGCGGATGAGTAGCTGAAGGAGACCAGAGGAACTGGAAGGACTTGTGTCCCTTTGCCAGCAGCACAAACAAACCTGCCAGTGGTAATAACAGGGCAAAGGAGCGGACCCACCTGAGACTCAGGAAGGAGGGCAGGCTGGCTGCGAAAAGCCCCATGCCAGCACACCCCTCGCTGCTCAGTAGCAAAAGGGGCCCTGGAGAGGGGGGTTTTCTATGATCTTGCCATGATAGTACTTCCTGCCCACCCCCAACAGGAGGACTCCCCTCTAATACTAATATCCCGCTACATGTTTGTTCTCTCCCACCGTTCTCCCAGAGAGTTCTAGGAGGTTCATGTCAGGGTTTTCTGAAGCATGACACAGGGACCTCTGGGAGTCTGCCATAACCCCTAGGCGGGAGTCTGCCATAACCCCTAGGCAGCAGTCTGTAAGGGAGAGGAGGAGATGAGGTTCGGGAAGTCAAGGCAGAAGGGGTGGAAACCACATTCCTGGAGTCACCCTTCCAGAGCTGGGTGCCCAAGTGGGGAGGAACGGCACTCCCTAAAGAGAGAGGCTCAGCTGCCTCAGGGGTGAGCCCTGGAGGAGGACCCTTCTACAAAGTTTAGGGTTTGGAATTTCAACTAAGATGCATAGACTGAGTGGAATTTGTCAAAAAGAAAGGAGAAGAGGAAAAAGAGCAAAGCATCCATGGTCTGGATCAATAGACGCAAATGTAAAGTCGTTCATTAAAATGTGATATGCTAGGGCCGGCCCAGTGTCGCACTGGAGAGTGCGCCGCCTGGGAGTGCGGCGGCGCTCCCGCCGAGGGTTCGGATCCCATGTGGAGACCGGTTCCCGCTCACTGGTTGAGCACATTGCAGGCACAACACCGAGGGTTGCGATCCCATTGCCAGTCCCCGGTGCGGGCGCGACACCGAGGGTTGCGATCCCATTGCCAGTCCCCGGTGCGGGCGCGACACCGAGGGTTGCGATCCGTTACCGGTCAGTAAAAAAAAAAAAGATTAAAAAAAAAAAAAAAAGGAAAATGTGATATGCTAATGAGTCTTTTGCAGATAATTTTTTTAGCCTTGATATAAAGAGTTCTTACATATCCATATGAAAAATAACGTACACACCATGGAAGGCTGTCAAATAGTATGGATAAACTATTCATGAAAGAGCTTCAAATGATAAAAATCATATAAAAAACTCAACTTCATTCATAATCTAAGAAATAAAAATGAAATCAGATACGTTTTACCTATAACAAGTCTATCATAAAACTGATTATAATACTGAAAAAGTAGAAACAATCTAAATATTTAGCTCTAGAGTACATTAAAAATTACAATGAAATATATGTCTACTAAACATGATATTATAAAAATATTTCAGGAAAATGTTTACAATATATTAAGCTAATAAGTGGGCTCCAAAATGACATTAGGGGGTAGGCACATTTGCCATTTTTATAAATATAAGTAAGTCCCTGTGTATGTCATAAAAGCTGTGGAAATCTAAATGCTACAGTGTTTATAATACTAAGTGATTGCTCAATGGCAGGGTTATGATTTTTATTTTCTTGTTTGTTTTTCTTTTTTTGGCAGCTGGCCAGTACAGGGATCAAACCCTGGACCTTGGTGCTATCAGTACCACACTCTAACCAACTGAGCTAACTGGACAGCCCCTATTTTTCTATATTTTTTAATTTTTCTACAATGTTCCCATATTGGTTTTGTAATGAAAAGAAACCTTGGTGATTTTGAAAAAGTTCCTGGCAGAGGAAATGCTAGCATCATTTGCTTCTTGTATTCATTCTTCACGGAGAAGTGGAGATCCTTCTCCCATATGATGGTCAGAGAAGTGGAGTGGGATGGGAACGGATGGGAGAAAGGCTGAGGAGACAAATTGTTTGAGGAAAGAAATCCAGGAATCCCAACTTTGATGTTACTCTGAAATCTGAAGGGGGCAAGGGGTCCACAATATTGTGTAGAAAACACAAAGGATTCAGGGTCAGAGGACATCGAGTTTGACTCCTAGATCTACCAGTTGACTTTGAGGAAGACTACTTTTCTGATACTCAATGTCTATATAGTGGAAGTAACAGTAATGTAGGATTATTGTGAGGATGAAATAAGACAATGACTTGCTTTGTAAAGTGTAAAGCCTTAAACAAATGTTGGATGGGGAAGTTAATAACATTCATCTCTGGTTAACTTTGGCAAGAAAGGTGATCAGCTGCTGTGGTCAAGTTTGTGCTGGCTGTTGAGAATCCTGGGTGTGCTGGAGGTGAGAGATAATTTTCCCATACTGTTCGGGCAAACTCTTGGACTTCCTGGCCCAAAGTAATAGAACACAGAAATAAACTTACTCTGAGCTCAGAGGAAGGTGTTTGGTGAACTGACTACTCTTTGAGGAGAGAACATATAACCCCTGATGAGAAATCCCTGGTTAGTCACATGCTGAGCACTGGGAAGGAGAAAATGGCACAGAATGCAGAGATCTGTGACATCCTTCCCCTATACTTGTTTACCGGTGTTTTGGCAAAATGCTTGGGGGCTGAGTTGGGTGGACCAAGGATGCCACAGCTTGTCATCTAAGGAGACTGGGAGGGGCTGGGTAGTGGTTCCAGTTAGGTGGGTCCCCACCCTGCACGAGACATATACCCACGCTCATGAATCATAAGCCCCTCTTATTCATAACCACTTGGCTAGTTCTCACAGTTCTACTCTCAGCTTCCAAGCAGCATGGTCCCAAACATTCTCAAAGAGTACCATTTACTCAACCCACCCAGATGAAATGGATTTATTTATCACATGACAAGCTTTCTAAGCACTGACCATGTTTGGAGACTCATTCTTTTTTTTCTTTTTTGGCAGCTGGCCAGTACAGGGATCCGAACCCTCGATCCAGTAATTCATGTGTCCAAGGCACAAACCAGGCATGGGCACTGAATAAATGCCAAGCTGGGATAAACAAGGGGTTGCTTTGTCCCTGCCGATATGAGATGGGCACCACTAACCAGAAGCCACTTTACCCAGGTCAGGGTCAGGAGACTCATTCTTGACTGTACCACTCCAAGTCCTTCAAATGATAGACTCTCCTTTTCTTCCTTTTTTGCTCCTTCTAGGATGCTCCTCCCTGCCTTGCCTTCTATTTTATCTCTTTGTTTTGGGGGGGGGATCATTTTAATTGCCCTTCCTCTCCTTGTGCCTCAGTTTCCCTCTTCTTCTCCTCGTGTCCACCTCTTTCTGGTCTGGCTCTGGACCTAGCCAGCATCTTCCTCTGGGCTCTTAATGTCTCAGGTACATGCCACCAGGAGCCACCAGTGCCAAGCGTCCTGAGCTAAAGCACAGAAAGGACAGCAAGATGGCCACTGGTCAGCAGAGTGGGGAGCTGGTCTTTCTTGCCACAGCCACCAAGGTTGTGGGCTCATGAGCTTCTTTAATCCTCGCTTCATCACTAGCCCCTTCTTTGAATTATTCAACAAGCCTTTCATAATCTTTTCATAATTAAGTTTTTCTCTCCCAATACTCCTGCCAACCTTCCCCTGCCCCCACCACCACCCTACAGGAGCCCTCTGATTTATCTACATGCCAGTGCTGACATGTCCTAGACTGGAAGCATCGTTCCAGGTGTGGTTTCACCTGGAGAATGGAGAGGCACAGGCGCCTCCTTGTCAAGGGTGGGGAGAGGCATTCATGGCACAGCCCTGCGCTTGGGCTCAGCTGGCTTGGCTGCTCCCCTTCCATTCTAGGCTCTTCTGTCTGTCCCCGCTATCCAGCGGAGCATCAGGACGGGAGTTTTTTCTCTCTCCTTCATTCCTTAGAACCCCACCCATTATGTTTTTCCTAATCTGAATCTCATTTCGAAATCTCCTGCCCAAGGGGTTTCCCAACATCTCCCAGTTTTGAATCAACCTGCTGATGACAGCATTCCAAATGAGGAACAGAGATGTTAGGTGGGACCTGACCTGGCACTATTACTTGAAGATGCTCCCATGCCTGCAACAGCCGTCAGACTGGTAGCAACTGGACAAACAAATCTATTCCCCTCTTTACCTCCCATGAAGGAAAAAAAACAAGCAGGCTCCAAGCTGAGAACAAGGACTGGCCAGATGGCAGATATTAACCTGGCCACATTCCTCCCCTGGGGGTCGCAGCAGCAGGTCTGCCCTGCCTTGGGAGGATCCCCTCTAGACAACCCACTGAATTCTCTGCTCCCAACAGTGCCCAGTCCCTCTCAGAGGGCCATTCCACAGAAATTCGCCTTTCAGTTCCCACCTATGGCTTAATGGGGTAGGCTTCTGGTAGTAGGGACACTGCCCCAGGAGCAGCCTCTATAGCCAACACCAAGAACTGGGCCAATCTTTCATGTTGCTCTACTGTGGCCAGAAGGCAGGAGTATTCTTCAGAAGAAGCTGAAGGACAGTTGTAGGGTTGGAATGGCAAGCAGGGTCTTTGCATCATGTTCTAGCCACCAAAACATTTCACCTTGATTTTCATTTTCAAAATCTATTCAGACCCTCAGTTCTGCATCCAGTTCCCCAGAGCCAATCCCTTCATCCAAATAAGCAGAGAAGAATCCCAGCATCAAGCCACCTCTGGGGGCTCCCAGTCCCCTCTCACCAAGGTGAATGCTGTGGGCTGGAACAAAGCCTTCTCTCTGCTCCTGTAATCTGAGGAGAGAAAACACTTGATACCATAGCCAGTGCTTATTCTTGGCACTTGGTGGCACTCTTGCTTCACCAGCTCAGCTCAAAGCCCTCCACTGACTGGTAGCGATCACCACAGAGAAGCAGAACTCTCCTCCCTCTGCCCCACCACAAGCATATGCACATACACTCTCCAGGGCAGGAGCCCAGCTCTCCAGGAGGAAGGGCAAGTGTCCGGGCAGAAGGATGAGAGCATGTCGTGGCACAGGGGTGTCACATGATAGATGGGAGGGAGAAGGGGCTGGGGGTCCTCATCTTCCCTGAGAGGGACTGGGTGGAACCAAGGCTCCTGGAATTGTTGGTTGCTGACTTTGCCAACATATTCTTAAAGCCCCAAATTGCTCAGAAGACAATCTAACAGCACAGACATGCACACATAAGCAATAAGAGTCACATGACATCAAATTGGCAAGTTTTGGTGGCACAGAAAGGATCCATTTACAGGTATGAGGCTTGCTGTCACTTCCCTTTTCAATGGTGCTGGCTACCATGCCTTTGTCAATCCCCAGTGCAGCATTCATAATTTTTTTCTGCTAAGAACACCTTTTTGGCAACCAAATGAATGTTCTATTCCCTTTCAGTTGGCATAATTGATAGCATAATTAAACTTCTCCGTATACAAGAAGATGGAAAGATATCCCATGCTCTTGGATTGGAAGAATCAACATAGTGAAA
>NW_007736209.1:12824-21933 GCF_000696425.1 Galeopterus variegatus | reverse complement strand
AGACAACCAACAGAGTGGGAGAAAATATTCGCAAAATATACATCTGACAAAGGATTAATATCCAGAATATGCAAGGAACTCAAACAACTTTACAAGAAAAAAACAAGCAATTAAAAAATGGGCAAAAGAGCTAAGAAGGCATTTCTCTAAGGAAGATATACAAATGGCCAACAGACATATGAAAAAATGCTCAACATCACTCAGCATCTGGGAAATACAAATCAAAACTACACTGAGATACCATCTCACCTCAGTTAGGATGAGACTCTGAACGATAAATGCTGGCGAGGTTGCGGAGAAAAAGGAACTCTCGTTTTCTGATGTCTTCCCTCTTTCCTTGCCTCCTTGCTCTGCCCTGAGGTACCTGAAATACCTCTTAAACAGCACTGGTGTCCTCATGGTACCATGCTTCTTGAAAGAGATGAGTCCTTGTCCTAGTTAACAAATTCACAAGGTTCTCTAAAGCTAAAGTTTAAAGCATTCCAACCTTAGTAATCATTGTTTGTTACAGTGCTTTTCTACTTTTTTCGATCTACAATATTTCTTTTTTTTTTTTCTTTTTAAAGGTGACTGGTAAGGGGATCTTAACCCTTGACTTGGTGTTGTCAGCACCACGCTCAGCCAGCAAGCTAACCGGCCATCCCTATAAAGGATCCGAACCCGTGGCCTTGGAGTCATCAGCACCGCACTCTCCCGAGTGAGCCACGGACCGGCCCTACAATATTTCTAAACATTAATTTAGTTGAACTTCAAAGAGATTGTGTATAATGTGCCACAATTTGGCAAACAAATAGTGTAAACAGTGTCTTGCTGACAGGGTAAGTGTAAGGCAGGAAACAACCCTGTCAGCAGCACTGTCCCACATGTGACTACAAATCCATGACAGCCTCAGGAGCTTGCCACGAGGCACACAGGGGTGACATAATTCATCTGAGGCTTTGCTAGGCCATGGCTGGATCTAAATGCGCTCTCTCCTCCCCGTCTGTTTTTTATAACTAGTATTTAGGATGCCACTTGAACATTTTCCTCTATTCCTGACCCATGCCAGCTGGAGACTAAGACAGAACAAGCCTATAGCTGAACACTTTGTCACCACTTTTTTCCAGAGCCCCAGGACAGCACTGCTAATATTTAGGGCTAAGAATGACCTTGCTGTCCCACACCATGGAACTATCTATTAATTAGACAGACAGACAACCTTATAATTAGGTCAACTACATATGCTCTAACTTAAGTCCTTGGTCCATTCCTTTCTCTCCAAGATTAGAATATTTAGAGAGAGTTTCTCAATGACCAATAACATGGAAATGTTCTCACACCCCAAGGTGGACCCCTTAGTCCACAGCTACCCCCTGAATATCCCACAACTTCTAGTATCTGCCCAATAACCTGAGCCTCCTCTGTGAGCTTTTGTTTCTCAGGCTCTGTCCTTGTTGGTTTTCCTGTGCTTGTGAGGATAGGATCTGGACAAAAGAGAAGTCCCACTCATGTTGGGTTGTATGGGCCAAAACCTCAGGTAAGGGAAACTTGGGAAAACCATCACCATCATGACATTCTAAGAATTCATGGTGTAGAAGTTCCCAACCCATTCTCCAGCTGAGACACAAACCTGCCCTTCCCCAGATGGACTTAGCTAGCTTAAGTAGATAGGCCTCTACAGTCTGCACTATCTCCCTCCCAACTCAATAGGTGCCCAACCATTTACATCCCAGGGCTTCTCGGAGACACCACGAAGTATAGCCTAGGGATGACACCCCGCATCACCCTGAGAGTGCTGCCCCAATGTCCCGCCTTCAGCAGGTGCATAGGGAGCACTCAGGAAAGAGAGGTGTCCTGCAATGCAGCAGCCCAGGTCCAAATAGGAGGAGCACTCAGGGGTAAGGAGAAGGTCTGAGGAGTGAAGGAGCTTCCTGAGAGGCTGCAGCACAGGTGTGAGCTAGAAGCAAAGCTAGAAACTGCATGACAAAACAGAAATACATTCTTAGCAGTGATCAAACTCCCAGATTAGTTCAGCTTTCTTCCTCTTTTTTTTTTTTTTTAAATTCATATCTATAGCAGTTGTTTTCCTCTGGGCGTGTGAAACTTTCTTCTTCAGTCCTCTTCCAGAGGTAAAAGAAGTGAGACACACCAGGTTCTGATTCCATGCCAGATTATGTCATGAATGGATGATGGTTCTCCTCATACACAATGAATATAACCAACAAAAGTGTTGATTTGATATTCATGGGGTGTTGTAAGGAACCACAGCAGTGACAAGCTGTGAAAAACACAGTCCCTGCTTCTCAGAGCTTTTCTGGGACTGACCAGGCCAGCATGGATACACCTGGCTTCATGTATCTGCCCTTCAGACTCAGCACAAGATCAGGTTTTTCTTTTCTAAATGGATGCCTCATCTCTTACTGACTCAATGGGTAATCAGACCCTTGGTTTTTATTTAAGATTGATCTTCTACTGGTAACAGCTTCTGATAATTAGTCTCTAGTTTTTCTGTCCTCCTTCCTACTTAAATGCTCCAGAAGAACATTTATATCCGTATTTAAATAAGCCCAAGCATGAATCTCTGCAGCTTCTGATAATTAGTCTCTAGTTTTTCTGTCCTCCTTCCTACTTAAATGCTCCAGAAGACCATTTATATCCGTATTTAAATAAGCCCAAGCATGAATCTCTCGTGAAGTGAAGACTATTTCTTTTTCTTTTTTTTTAAACAATACCTCAAAAGTTGTAACAGTAACGATTATTTCTATAAAACAAGCAAGTCTTCCCAAATTCATTTGCCTCTGCTAGGCCTGGCATAAATCATTTTTCCTAGTGTTGGGAAAAATAGGAAAATGTCAGGGCCCCTCAAATGTTCAGAATCTTGCCGAGCATTTGCTGTAAATATCCTCAGGTGTTCCTTGTTACTACGTAAGGTAAATTGTGTATGAGCACCCAGGTGTCCAGGGTTGTGGACTTAAGTATAAGGGGCTGGGCCGGCCAGGTGGTGCACTCGGTAGAGTGCGGTGCTTGGGAGCGCGGCGGCGCTCCCGCCGAGGATTCAGATCCCATATAGAGACCGGTCCACTCACTGGTTGAGCGTGGTGTGGGCGCCACACCGAGGGTTGCGATCCTGTTGCCGGTCGCGGTATGGGCGCGACACAGAGGGTTGCGATCCCATTACCGGTCACGAAAAAAGACAAAAATTTAAAAAAAAAAAAAAAAGTATAAGGGGCTGGCCCCGTGGCTCACTCGGGAGAGTGCAGCGCTGGTAGCGCCGAGGTCGCGGGTTCGGATCCTATATAGGGATGGCCGGTGCGCTCACTGGCTGAGCGTTGTGCAGACCACACTATGCCGGGGAAAAAAAAGTATAAGACTAACAGCCCTGATCCACAGTGCTTCTCAGAAGCCACTAGGACAGTTGTTCCTAGATCTGAATAAAACCCATTCATTTTTCTATACCCACAGCTCCCAGAACCATTTTTTTTCTATTACCTAGCTTAGAGACCTGTGTGTGGAGGGTTTGTAATCCAATCTGTGCAACAGACTCGAGGGGTCTGTAAGCCCTAGCTTTACAATTGGTGTAGTTGGCAGGATATTTGAGTAGGTACAAGAGCCAAAAGCCCCTTGGAGGAGGAAATGTGGCTACTCCTGAATATGTTGTGCTCTCTGGCCACTTTCCTGTCGACTGGGATCTGGTTGCTGCTTACTATACTACAAGCCAGCATAGACCAGGCACTCCATGAAGCAGTGCGGCCTCGGAAAGCCCCATGGGAGGGGGAGGAAATGTGGCTATCCTTGAGTATACGGTGTCCGGTGGCCACTTTTCTGCTGACCGGAGGCTGGCTACTGCTCACTATGATACAAACTGATCGAGATTTATTTTTTTATTTTTTATTTTTTTAAAAAGATGACCGGTAAGGGGATCTTAACCCTTGACTTGGTGTCAGCACCACGCTCAGCCAGTGAGCAAACCGGCCATCCCTATATGGGATCCGAACCCGTGGCCTTGGTGTTATGAGCACCGCACTCTCCCGAGTGAGCCACAGGCCGGCCCCAAACTGATAGAGATTTAAAGAAAGCAGAGCTGTTGGAAGCACAGATAATCTGGAGGATGACGTGCTACAACTGGGCACCCCTGCCTCTCACACCTGGAAGAACAACAAACCCAGTGTTTGTCGAGTTGGAGGAGACTTTGCATCTCCAGGCACGATCTGTTGTGCACCAGAAACTGAAACATGTGCAGTCTATAGAACCAGGTGAACAACCGGAAGGTGATCCACAGGTAACTGAATTCACTACCTATGTCCCATATACCCAGGTTGAATTAGTTGATTTAGGGAGACAGTTTCGGCAGAAACAGGGGGAGCCCCTAGCTTCTTGGCTGCTGCAGTTATGGAACGTAGGGGTGGATAGTGTGATATGCTCTGGTGAGATGGAGAAATTGGCCTCTATTACCATATACCCGTCCCTGAGGCAGCAGCAGCAGAATAGCCATAGATACGCACAAGGGACAGATAATCACTCCTCAATGGAATGGGTGAGTGCAGCTGCCCGAACCATGTGGGCAAATGCTGGAGAACTGCCCAAGACTGAGTAAATGGCAAACATATACTGACTTGGTTCAAATAATTCAGGAGCTGGGGATGAGGCAGTCCATGTTTAATGTGAACACCTGTGGCCTGGACGATGAAAATTTTACAGACAGCATGAGAGACATAGTGTTGCAAAATGCCCTGTCAACATCCTTTGGGTCATTGGCTATACTGGCCCCATACATTGGTCATCCTATACATGAAGTAACGACCACGATAGCTAGCCTGGGTGAAGTAGAGGAGAAAAGACAAGCAAAAGGGGTCCAAAATGTGGCTAAGAACCAACCCCTAAGAAATGATCAGGATCTTATCCTGAGGGGACCAAGCAAGACTAGCCATAAGCAGATGTGGCTTGACTTGCTTGCAGCAGGGGTTGGTAGCAAGAAAACTGACTGGCAGCCAAATGTGGTCCTGTTTGCCTTGTGGCAGCAATTACGCCCTGAACAGCGTTTCACTAAACGTCCAGAAACAGGTAGCAAGTGCACTTGGTGGACTTACAGGATTTTTTGATTGCTTCTGAGGAGGCGGATGAAATGTTCCAGTTTGTTTAGGGAGCAGGCCAAGGTACTCATCTTTTGAGGGCAGGCGAGGACCAGAGGCCTCACGTTGAATTGGCAATACACTTATCAAGGACTAATGTGCAGCGTGTTTTGGCGTTGGTAGATACAGGCTCAGAATGTAGCCTGATATATGGCAATCCAGATAAGTTTCTAGGGGCCACAGTTCATATAGATGGATATTGAGGAAATACTATTGAAGTCACTGCCATTAAGCATAGGACGATTGCCCCCTCGTGTGTATACTGTATATATATATCCCCAGTAGCTGAGTACATCTTGGGTATGGATGTACTTTATGGCTTGCACCTGCAAACAACAGTTGGAGAGTTTCGGCTGCAGATACGAAAAGTAAAGCCTGTGTTATGGGGATATGCTAAACATGACCCACAGGTGTTACCCCAGCCAAGACATGTGGTTAATGTAAAGCAATATCGCCTACCAGGAGGACATACAGAGATAGGTGCCACTATATTGGAATTAGAAAAAGTTGGCATTATTCGTCTAGTTCATAGCCCATTTAATGCTCTGGTATGGCCAGTGAAAAAACCTGATGCTACCTGGAGAATGACTGTAGACTATCGAGAACTAAACATAGTGCCTCTTTTGCATGCAGCTGTGCCTTCAGTTCACTACTTGATGGATCAGCTGATGACTCAGCTGGGAACTTATTATGTATTGGACCTTGCAAATGCTTTCTTCTCTATTCCAGTCTCTGCCAATAGCCAAGGTCAGTTTGACTTCACCTGGGAAGGGGAGGCAGTGGACCTTTAAAGTATTGCCCCCAAGGTTATCTGCATAGCCCAACCATCTGTCATGATTTAGTGGCTGAGGACCTAGCCAAGGGGATAAAGCCCAGCATGGTTAGGATGTTTCACTACATTGATGATGTATTATTATTTTTTTCTTTTTGTCTTTTTTACTGACCGGTAACGGGATCGCAACCCTCAGTGTTGCACCCGCACCACGCTCAGCCAGTGAGCGGGAACCGGTCTCCACATGGGATCCGAACCCTCGGCGGGAGCGCCGCCGCGCTCCCAAGCGGCACACTCTCCAGTGCGCCACCGGGCCGGCCCTGATGATGTATTATTAATTAAAAAAAAATTATGATGTCTTTTGAGTCACACAGTCCCTTATTTCTTACCTCTCAAAATCATCAGCAAAGGCTGCTTCAGCTGGTCTCTGAGGTCCTTTGATCTATAGTCAGGATTATGTAACTTACCTTTAGATCAAAAGTTAGGAAAAAGTAAGTTCATAAGCAAAGGCACTAAATCCTTCCTTTTCCTGACAATGGCAGAGTCCCAAGAGGTAGAAATTCATCTGCTGCAGAGAGAGAGAGAGAGAGAGAGAGAGAGGTGGGTGAGGGGAAGAAAGGAAAGAGAGCATAAGGAAACAAGCAAGACAAGGACTTCTAGGCAAGGTAGTAAACTGACACTAAATATTTTTACACAAAAATTTATTAAAGCATCAAATGTTTTCTGAAGATCCACTCTGGGTGAGGCTTTGTGCTGACTTTAGAGATCACTGTAGAGGCAAGAATATGTTTCTTACGTATTTTCTTCATCATTCTTGAAAAACGGCATAATTCAAATCTTGCAATTAAAAAGTCTCAGAAAAACATGGGATTTTCTTTTTGAAACTTTCAGGGTTTTCTTCTTACCTTTGCCAGGGTGGGGAGGGGGCAGGACTGGGCCTCCCAGGGTGTATAGCCTTTCCTGCTTCGTGGAGGCCGCTCAGGCCTAGGCCTTCTAAGCAGCAGGAGTGAGCAGGCCTGGGGAAGCAGGGGGGCTGGTGGCAGAGGGGAGGGGTCCAACTCGCCATGGTTCTCCTGTGTAGCCCCCATCCCCTCCAGACGTGCTGCTTCTGGCTGTGCCCACAGTGGCTGTCCTCACTGTTTGACCCTGTGCTGTGTGGTGTATTTTCTCCCCACTGACAATGAATAAAAGGTGTGACTGTGTTGAGGGCTCCTGCTCTTCCCTAAACTGGGATAGGGCTGGGGTGAGGGGAAAGAGAGAGAAGAGGTCCTTGTTCCAGCAAGGACTCTAGTTATGTGGCACAGCGACCTACTAGAGCTAGTTTAAATAGAGGAGGGAGCAGATTACAAGGGACCCTCGAGATGGAAAATCAAGAATGGCTGCACCTCACGAGAACTGGACCGGCAACTGGGCCTCTCCCTTCTCATCCCCGGGCCTCACGGGCTATTGTTCCCTGGGCAATATTTGCATCTGTGCTCTTTTTCTCGGCTTCTCTTCACACTTCCTTGGTTTCCCTGCACAAAGTGGCTGCGTCTCCAACCCTGTACCAAGATTCACCAGTGCCTGACCTCCCCTTTGTGTCTCTTAGTCCCAGTTCTCAAGCAAAAGGATCTGATTGGTTCGACTTAGCTTTCAGTGGGACCCCTTAGGTCAGGTGTCCTCCCTTGGTCCAATCATCTGAAGCCAGACTGGACACTCTCATTGGGGCCTGTGAGCAGAGCAATTCCCCCAGAAGGAAGCCAATGGCAGCAGGCATTGGGACTTAGTTTCTCTCTATATAAGAGCCCAAATGAGTAGATAGTGGTCAGTGGGAAGAAAGGCCAAGAGCCAGGGTCACAATTAGTCCACATCGTGCGCAAAGCAGTCAATGGGCAGAATTGAGAGCTGTTTGGATGATAATAAAAAATGAGCCTGGGCCATTAACCATCTGTACTGACAGCTAGGCCGTGTACAAAGGTTTAACCCTTTGGATTTCTACTTGGAAATATCCACAGTGGAAGATAGGCCACTGACCCCTGTGGGGACAAGCCATGTGGCAAGAGTTATGAAAACTGGGGCACGAGAAAGAAGTAACCCTTTTTCATGTCACAGGACATTTCCCCCTAGCCAGTCCCGGAAATGATGAAGCTGATGCCTTGGCTAAGGTAAGATGGCTGGAGAGAGCACCAGCTACTGATGTAGCCCAATGGTTACATCGATGAATGCAGCATGCTGGCAGCAAAATCATGTGGATGGCGGCTCAAAGATGAGCCTTGCCTATAAAATGGGAAGATATAGTAAATTCCTGTCATGCTTGTCCAGTATGTGCTCAAGAGAATCCACACCCCTGGCGGGTACCCCATATAGATGGGCAAATAACTTGAGGAAGGGTGCCCCTGACTCGATGGCAAGTGGACTTTGTTGGACCACTGCCAAGGTCAGAGAATTTCAGATACATCTTTACTGCTGTTGATACAGCTACTGGTCTTCTGTTTGTATGGCCTTGTAAGGCCCCAGACCAGGTAAATACTGTGAAGGCACTGAATAGCCTTACAGCCATGTATGACCGGCCTATAGTCATAGAGAGTGACAATGGAACCCACTTTACTGGACATGAGGTTCAGAAGTGGGCTTCCCAGTTGTCTATTCAGTGGAAGTTGCATATGCCATATCATCCCCAGGCAGCAGGGATGATTGAGCGATACAATGGTCTTTTAAAAAAGGGGCTAAGGCTAAATGCCCAACCCCCATCACTGAAGCGGTGGACACGGCGGTTATGGCCGACAGTCAGGATTCTAAATGAGAGACCCAGTAAGGGTGGGCCCTATCCAGTGGAAGCTCTGTTGTGTAGGGCTGCAGCACCTATACAACTGCAAGTCACTACTAGAGACGAACTTTTGAAGCCAGGATATGGCAAGAATGGAAATATTCTCTTACCAGCCCCAACCTGTTTACGACGGGGACAGACAGTACAGTGGGAATGGCCTTGGAAAATAGAAGCCCCCCATATACGCTGGGTAGGCCTAATAGGGCCTTGGGGGAAAGTATTAGAAGACGACTTGCAAATTTCACCTTGGGTGACAAGTACTTGGCCTCCTCGAGTAAAGGTAACATGGCCTGGAACAAATGAGCGCTCTATTCCAAAGGGCACATTTGTATCATCATTATGGCCAATTACTTCCCCTATACTGTTACATGTAGAACCTACAGATCCAACAGTGTTAGCAGATAAAGTGTGGTATCATAAGCC
>NW_007736209.1:4166-12803 GCF_000696425.1 Galeopterus variegatus | reverse complement strand
GGTATCATAAACCAGGTAAGATACCTATTCCTGCAATCATCCTTTCCCAGGATGGCAAACTAACATGTATTTTACCAGAGGGGTGAGAACTCCCCCTATTGGTACCAATAACCCTTCTGTCCTTTCGCCCATAGTGTTCTGGCTGTGGGCACCAGAGTCAACTGGATACAGACATACATTAGTGTGACCAATGCGTTGGCTTATTGAATATACACTGAACTTCATACCAATGATGACTACTAGCCAGACATGTGCGGCTAACAATTGAAAGAACAAAACTACAGGACAAACCTTAAGGACAAGCCTTAAGGCATATTGGACAGATGATAGGTTGTATGAATGTAAGAGTCACTTATCCTAGCTAAGGGAACATCACAGAAGATTCTGAGCATGTAGATTGTACGGCGAGGGACTCTGAAGGAGTGGATTGTTGGGAAAAATAGGAAAATGTCAGGGCCCCTCAGATGTTCAGAATCTTGCCGAGCATTTGCTGTAAATATCCTCAGGTGTTCCTTGTTACTACGTAACGTAAATTGTGTATGAGCACTCAGGTGTCCAGGGTTGTGGACTTAAGTATAAGACTAACAGCCCTGATCCACAGCGCTTCTCAGAACTCTCAGAGAAGCCACTAGGACAGTTGTTCCTAGATCTGAATAAAACCCATTCATTATTCTATACCCACGGCTCCCCAAGCCTTTTTTTTTTTCCTATTACCTAGCTCACAGACCTGCGTGTGGAGGGTTTGTAACCCAATCTGTGCAACAGACTCGAGGGGTCTGTAAGCCCTAGCTTTACAACTAGAATTGGTCTCCATCACATATCCAATTTTCCTCTCATCTTTGATTTTCTTTTTTCTTAAAAGATGACTGGTAAGGGGGTCTTAACCCTTGGCTTGGTGTTGTCAGCACCACGCTCAGCCAGTGAGCCAACCGGCCATCCCTATATAGGATCTGAACTCGGGGCCTTGGTGTTCTCAGCACCACACTCCCCCAAGTGAGCCACGGGCTGGCCCTTCATTTTTGATTTTATTTTCTTCTATTGTCAAAGAAGTTTACCACCGAAACTGCAAAAAATAACCAATTTCTGTCCTGCAGCATCAAAAATTCTTTAGGTTCTACAAGTAATTATTACCAAACGACTTGCATTATAAGGGAAGAAGAAGAATTGGAAATATTCAGATGAGCACAGGGAGTTCTGGGGACCCCAACTCCACCTCACTGCCTGGGTCGGTGGTTCCTAAAGATATGACACCTGTGGCTGCTGACAGGCCTCTCCAGTGACCATATTTTCAGAACTGAGAACTGGTGGCAGTCTGATGCATGATCTCACAAAGGGCCAGTGTGTCTTCTGTCCCAGAAACTGAGATCGTCCCAGAAAAAGTTGTCCACAGGACAGCTCTGATGAGAGGCCATTCTCTGCCACACCCAGGGGGCCCCTTCCCTCAATTCTTTTACAGCCTGCTTTCCTTAGGCACCCGAGTTCATTAAATGAATTAAAGCAGACAATCAAACAGTCTTCCATTCTGATCTATCCATACAGTTTTCATTTTCATTTTCTTCCTCCCAAATCAGTCTCCCCTTTCAAAAAGAGATATGTTAGCAGTAAATGAACATAACTTCACCTACTTATTCCAGACAGGAGGTGTTTATGGCCCTGTATCAAACTGGCCCATTCCGGATTAACTAGTAATCATTCCAAAAAGTCTTTCTGGTTAAAATTAAACCACAGTCCAAAAGCTATTAGAACCTGGACTTTAGACAATGCCAAAGAGGACGGTTCTGGGCATCTTCTTGAGAGAAAAGGAAAGAGACCTACCAGAAGGAAGAGATCTTAAACAGATGATCACATAAAAATTTTAAGTAAAATGCTGAAACCTGTTCAACCACCCTACTTCAGTTAGAAGTCACTTTTTAACAACATTAGGAAAGCGAAACTAGCTGTGGGTGGGGTGGAAATGCTGCCAGGTCATCCTGCCTAAAGAAACTCAAGGTCGTGCCTACATGAGGGACGTGCGGCCCTAAGGGCTGCGACAGCAGTGTGCGTGGCTCCCCACTCCAGGCAGTACCTACTTGCTGGTGATCACCAGCTCATCACTTGAGGTGACTTGGGTTACTTGCCCTGATTTGTTATTCCACAGCTTGATGAAGAAACAATCATCTAGGAAAACACGGAAGCACACATTAATGTGCAAGAAAAAGCCTGGGGGAGCTGAGAGCTTGCTAGGTCACGAGTCTGCGTCTGGAAGTCCCTATGGGGGTGGAGGGCAAGGCGACGGGTGGGGGGAGGTCTGGTGGGCTGACCCAAGGCCAGCTTAGCAGTGCCCTCTCCTGGAAGGCTGGGAGTGCACCTTGGGACGCTGGACCAAACCTGTGTGTGCCAGCAGGTCTTCTCCCAGCCAGGTGCATGGCTGCCCTCTGTTGGACAAATGCTTTTCAGCTTCATCCGACAGTTGGCTAAAGCGAAATATTAGATGTAAGTCCTGCTAGGTGGCATTAGGCAAGGCACAACCTTCCAAGCCTCAGTTTCCACATCTATAGAATGGGAGTGATGTAATAATATCAATCCTTCCATACTTCAAAGGGTTGATATTGGGATCAAATGAATAACTCTGTTTTCACCTCTGCCTGCCTACCTACTTGTGCCATAACATAATCCAGTTCACTTCCCTGAGGTGATTTTTCTCTCCAGTGTCTCTGAACTAAGAGCACAATTATGAAAACAACATACTCATGTTATTCTAAGAGTGGCATATCTCTTCTAGTAGTTTTCATAACTTCCAAAATGTTTTTTTTAATTTTTTTTATTTAAAAGATGACCGGTAAGGGGATCTCAACCCTTGGCTTGGTGTTGTCAGCACCACGCTCAGCCAGTGAGCAAAACGGCCATTCCTATATGGGATCCGAACCCGTGGCCTTGGTGTTATCAGCACCGCACTCTACCGACTGAGCCACGGGCCGGCCTCCAAAATGTTTTTAACATGATTTTCAAAGCATTCTTTTCCAAGGAAATTAATTTTCTGGCAATTAGCTGTTCAGTGTCTAAATCCCCTTCTAGGTTATGAGTTCCTGGATGCAGGGACCTATCTGTCATTGTCACTGTTGTATCCCCAGCACCTATGTAGCATAGTGCCTACTACACAGTAGGTGCTCGGTAAGTATCTGTTGAATAAACACATGGGTGGATCATAGGAATTGGTGGAGGCCAGCCAGAAGCAGAAAGGACAAAGTCGGATATGGAAAAAAAAATCCTACTTCAAGAGTGGTAACATAAATTAACACTAAAATTGAAAGGGCAGGGGTGATGAAAAGTTTTGAAACTAGAGAGAGGTGGTGGTTGCACAACATTGTGAATGCACTAAATGCCACTGAATTGTACACTTTTAAATGGTTAATTATATGTTATGTGAATTTCACCTCAATAATAAAAAAATTTAATGGTAGAATTATAATAATTATGATCCTTTATGATTTCGACACTCTACAAATACTTGATAAAGTCAACATAAAGAGAATAACTTCTATACAGTACTTGATAGTTTACATAAATGTTTTCACATAAATGATTTCTTTCTTTTTTTTTTTTTTTTTCCTTTTTGTCTTTTTTTGTGACCAGCAACGGATCGCAACCCTCAGTGTCGTGCCCGTACCGGACCGGGACCAGCAATGGGATCGCAACCCTCAGTGTTGCTCCCGCACCTCGGTCTGTATGTGGGATCCGAACCCTCGGCGGGAGCGCCACCGCACTTCCCAATCGGCACACTACAGCAGTGCGCCACCGGGCCGCCCCACATAAATGATTTCATTTGTTCCTTCCAACAAGCCTGTGGACTTGCAGACAAAGAAAAGTGAGGATTGCAGATCGGTTAGTGACTTCCTATTCTGTAGACAAGCCAAGCACACTCCCCTCTCAGAGGCTCTGCCCTTGCTGCTCCCCTGCCTGGGAAGGACTTCCCCCAAACAGTCACCCGGCACTTCCCCCTCACCTCCTCTGGGCTCTGCTTTCAGAGTGACCTCATCAGAAAAGGCTTCCTAAAAAAAGCAGCCCACCTACCCCCATCATTACCCTGCTTGATTTTTCTTCAAAATTCTCAGAACATGTTCACAAGGGTTATGGTTTTTTGTCTTTCCACAATAATGTAAACTCCAAGATAACAGGTCTATTTGTCAGTTTTGTTTTCTGCTATAATCCTGACATCTGGAATGTACCTGACAAATAACAGGTGCTTGATAAATATTTGTTACATGAATAAGTAGAGAACTTTACCATGAACTCAGCCAGATCTTTTGGGGAGCCTAGGCTTTTTAGTCCATGGCACAAAAAAACTGAAATTATAATGTGACTGAGATAAAATACCAGTTGTTGGAAGACTGTAACCAAGTGCTACCAAGCTCACTAATTATTCCCTGCGTGTACTCCTCTTGTCCCCGAGGGAAGGGCACCTGTCTGTTGTATCCCTAGCTCTCAGTGCTATGATAAACGTGCAGTATCAGGCACTTGTTCATATCAATAAGAAACAATGAATTCTGAGTAATATGGACAAGAACAGAACTGGCCACAGCACATATCCAGTTCCCACCCTAAGTGTGCACATGGGGGGTAGGGAGTCTCTGAGGAGGAGAGGAAGGAGGAAGGAGAATGTGCTGGGCAGGGGTCAGAGTCCATGCAGCAGCAGAGCGTGGTCTTGCAAGCCCCATGTAATCTTTGAAGAAATGACTCTCGAGACCAAACTGACCTGCAGCGTGAACCTTGCACGACAAATTCTTATTCCCAGGGGAAAGATCATAGGGCTGGCCTCTCACTAGTTTGGTCAGCGTAGTCTGACAGGATGGATAATCCTTGCGGGACGGACAATGAACTCTGAGACCCAGTAGTACTCCAGAATGGTGCCTGGTGGCCTCTGAGAAATTTGTGCCCAGCAGCAGAGGCCGCTTTCCTCCAGCTCCTGAATCAGGCAGCCAGGCATGATGGAAAACTGTTGGGTGTAGCACAAAGAACACAGATTAGGAGTCAAAGTCCTACAGCTCTAGTGTCAGCTCTACTTCTTGCAGCTGTTTGAATCTATATCTCTAAGGGCAGTTTATACATTGCAAACAAATTCATACAAACATGAAATATGGTCACTTGTCCAACCTGACCACAGCCACTGGGGATTATTGTTACATCTTAAATGGAACAAAATATTTAACACAAATACTTGTTTGCCAAGCCTCACATTTTAACTCAATGGCACAGAAACATGTCTTCAACCTTTAATAAATTATAAAACTTCCTGAAAATGTTCTGAAACTGAATTTCTATAGAAAATTCCAAGCCTCATAAGCTATGGTCCACCCCTTCCCAACATACACACGTACATGCACACATACACACACTCCCCGCCAAAGCTTCCTTATAATATGTCCAAGTACACAGCTCAAAATTCAAGCAAATTGGGGCCAGCCCGTGGCTCACTTGGGAGAGTGTGGTGTTGATAAAACCAAGGCCACGGTTTCAGATCCTATATAGGGGTGGCTGTTTCGCTCACTGGCTGAGCGTGGTGCTGACAATACCAAGTCAAGGGTTAAGATCCCCTCACCGGTCATCTTTTAAAAAAATAAAAATAAAAATAAATAAAAAATAAAAATACTCTATGAGCCAGACGTAACACATCTATGGCCTAATATAGCGCCCAGGCAGTGTGATCGTGAGCTCTCGGGAGCAGAAGGTGGTTCTAATGGGTTCCAGGCCTGAATCTACCCCTCCCTAAGTGCTTTCTAGGGCGGTCACTTCATCCCCAATCACTTGACACTGATGAACCAGTTTGCTGTTCAGTTACTGCATAGTGAATAAAGGTGCTGATTCCCTTCGGTTCAAATCCTAACTCCATCACTTGGTATCACCACATACCAGCTATGGCACTTTGACCACTCCAGGCTTCAACTTCCTCACCTTTAGAATTTGGATAATAATACAATTCCTCATGCAGAGTAAGCATTGGATGACACATGTCAGCTATTGCTGTCCGTAAGCTTGGTGCCTCCTTCCTCACCATCCATCCACAATTAATCAGCCAATCCTGTTCAACAGGACCTCTAAAACTCTCTCGAATCCATCCTCTTGTTTTTATTTCGACTCTCTCTGCCTTAGCTCATAACCTCATCCTCTCTATCCTGACTGATTTATTATAATGATGTAATAATTGGATCTCCTGCTTTACTCAGTACCCTCACGCTGCGCCCAGCTATTCCATCTCTTGCTGGGGTAACTTATCTATGTAAAACACAGATTTGATTGTGTCATTTTCCCTGTCACCTATAGAACAAAGTCTGAATTCCTTAATTCTGCATTCAAGGCTCTTCCCAGTCAGGCCACAGGCTCTCCCCACACTCATATCCTACCAGTCTCTATGATATTCTCTCTGCTCCAGCCATACCAAACTTCTGTTCTTGCCTTTTCTTGAACAAGCCAGGCAGTTTCCTATCATGGTACCTATGAAACACTATTCTTTCTGCTTAGAATGTTTGTCCCCCATATTTCCTTGCTTGACTCCTTCTCACCCTTCTAAGTCCAGCCCAAAATGGTCATCTCTACCACGAAGCCTTCTCTGATGGGCCCCCTAGCTAGCCCTGCAGTAGGGCCATCCTTCCTCTGTTTTTCCCACCACATTTAATACCTAGCTCTTCTAGACCATCTCCGATGCTTTGTAATCTACTTACTGAGACATCAGTGGTCTCAACACGATAGGAGGCCAAGGGCAAGAACCTGGTCTTACACATTTTTTGCACTGCCAGCTAGCATGTAGTAAGTGCTCCGTGTTTGCTGAATGAATTAATGCGACCAACTAAGAGGGCATTTTAACAAAAGCCAAAAGATAATGTCACTCGGCCGGCCCAGTGGCGCACTGGATATTGCGCCACTTGGGAAGCGTGGCGGCGCTCCCGCCCGAGGGTTCGGATCCCACATACGGGACCAGTTCCTGCTCACTGGCTGAGCGAGGCGCGGGAGCAACACCGAGGGTTGCAATCCCGTTGCCGGTCCCTGGTCCGGTACGGGGGCAACACTGAGGGTTGCGATCCGTTGCCGGACACGGAAAAAAGACAAAAGAAAAAAAGATAATGTCACTTTTAACACATCCTGTTGCAAGAAACAGGTATCTATGGGAATATACAAAGAAAGAATAGGATAATAAAAATATATAAAACCACTAAGGAACCCTCAATTTCCTGGAATGTGTACATTTTGGTTAATTTTAGTAGAAAAGGATATTAGGTATATATAAAGCTCTAGCTATGTAGATAATGGAAAATATCTGTACTTACCAGGTAACTAGCATTTGTCATGGTGTCTTGATCTTCACCTTCCCTTCTGTGGACTCAGTGGAATGTATCTAATATCCCAGGAGAAAATATAATCCAGCCAAATCTGATTATTTGGTTCATAATTTGTATGCTGTGCAGTACAATTAGAGAGACTTTCACCCATCAGAAAACAGTCCAAATCTTCACCTCATGCCCGTGCAGGCCTCTTATAAGAGAAACAAAAATTCCTTGGCTCTCTGAGAGTCACCAGAGAAGGCTAGCAGTGACGATCTTGGGAAGTCAGAGATCTGGGAGGGAAAATAAACATCATTTTTGGCATTTGTGTTCTTAAAAACTTGCCACTGGAGTGCTCACTTGACAAGCATTCACTGAATGAATGGAAGGGTTGTTACCCAGCCTTGTTCCCCATCCCCAGGCAGCATCGCAGACCTTGCTTTGGCAGGCTAGGAAACCAAGTTGCGGGGCTTGTCTAGTAAGAATGGAGGAGGCAGCTCAGCAGACAGGTTTCCACTCAGGCTGTGCTGGCTCAGGGCCCGGCCCTGACAGTTTCTAGTTGGTAGAGTTGGTAGAGTAATAGTTCCTGTCTCGAAGCTGTTGGAAGGATTAAATGATAGAGAACATGTAAACTACCTAGCATGGTGCTTATTAAATTACTCTGATTATTACAAGAATTCAGTAAATGTTAGCTATCATTATCATTTGTCAAGAAGATCCTACTACTGGACTTGAGCCATCCACAGCTTATCTTTACAACTCTGCCCACACCCAATATCTCTATTTTATTGTCTAACTATGGGATCAGAGTTCCTAGAGAATTGAAGAAAGGGCAAGTTATCAGTTTCTCACCAATAAAGAAGCAGAAATAAAGTAGATGGGGAAAAGAAAACAGGCCACATAAGCAGAACGTCTGGCCACGCAACTAGCTGAAGCATAAAAATAGATCTGGCAAGATGACTAAACAAAAAAAAAATCTGGCAGGCTGGCTGGCTAGCCCAGTTGGTTAGAGCATGGTGTTATAATATACCAAGGTCAAGGGTTCAGATCCCCATACCAGCCAGCTACCCCCCCCCAAAAAAAGAGGGTCTGGACTCCCAAAAGCCATACAGAAAAAACAAAGGAGCACGACTTCAAACTTGTCACCTCTCCCTCAGGGTGATGGAGATGGAGATGCAAAGGATTACACAAAGCCCATTTTTCCAGAGCAGTGAGAGGCCCAAAGGGGTTAAATCCCAGGAGAGGACTTCTTCAAGAGAGAAGGAATTCCTGGGAAATGACCCCGAATCAGAGCTTTTCTTGGTTTTTTATTGTGCGGGGGGGGGGGGCGGGGGGGAAAAAAAAA
>NW_007736209.1:2513-3179 GCF_000696425.1 Galeopterus variegatus | reverse complement strand
GGGGGGGGGGGGGTGGGGAGTTACAGAAAAGAACACAGGTGGTTAATCAGTCATAGTGAAAAAAATGAACTTGCTACATAACAATTTTCATTAAAGCAGGTGCAACTTAAAAATAGTTTAAGCAATTTACCATCAGAGTCATAAAACATGACTCTGATGTGACATACAAAAGAACCAATGAGATAATCGTTATGGCAACTCTTAGTTCCCTAGGAAACTTAGAGAAGCAGTAGAGGTGAAATGTGGAACCAGCCGCTAATTGGCAGAGTAGCCTTGAAGTTTTCAGTAAACATATTTTCCCATAATTAGGTTTAGCTGCACCAAGGGCGTGTGCCCTTAGAGCAAGTACTTATGCTGTGTTATAATTCTCATATCCACACCAGAGATTTTTTAGTCCTCTAAAAGTTTTCTGTTTTTTTCCCAAACTTAGCATTTCTATGTGCAATACTAAAAGGTTAGGATCTTCCTCAAACTACAAGGCTTTGGCCTTCCTAAAACTAGGGACAGTGGCTCCACTGTGCTACAGCCTAAACTAAAGGGCTTTGGCCCTTCAAACAGCTAAGAACTGTGGTCCTACTAAGATAAAAATCCTACTTTATTGGGTCGAGACATTCTCGCTCGGCTACATGTTTCCATTTCCATATTCCCCCCATCTCCTATAACCCC
>NW_007736209.1:898-1161 GCF_000696425.1 Galeopterus variegatus | reverse complement strand
CAAACAACTAGATCCCACTGTCCGGGGCTGGGCTCCCTGCCTTCGTGCCCTGGCTGCTGGATGTCTACTACAGAAGGAGGCTTATAAATTGACATTAGGTGCACCCTTAACCATACTCTCGCCTCACCATCTGAAGGACCTCCTCACCTACAAGGCTCTACACTCCCTTTCCCCATCCAGGCTTTCGGGCCTACTTTCTTCTTTCCTAGAAAATCCTGATATTACCTTTCTTCCATGCTCACCTCTAAACCCTGCTACCCTTC
>NW_007736209.1:0-426 GCF_000696425.1 Galeopterus variegatus | reverse complement strand
ATTATTGTCACTGGTGGCCAGAAACTTATGGGGGGTGCCCATACTGGTCGTGTTGGTATCATGATCCAAAGGTGCCCCAAAGAAACCAAATCTTTCGGCGGGTTGGGAACTGGCGGGATGGGTACACATTCCAATTATTCATTCATGACCCCTGGGACTCCAGGTGGGCTGGGGTGGTTGTTGGATCTTTCTACTACGACGTCTTGGTCCGTTCTCTCCCTTGCGGACAATTTGAAATCTCCCGCACATATGTCCTCATAAAAAATCACGTTTCCTTATCTGCTATACATACTCACATTTCTCAGCAAGAAAAAACCCTTTCCTCAGAGATAAATGCCGCCAACCAGCTCTCTCCCATCTATACTTGGCAACAGATTATTTCTGAAACTGCTATCTTCCTTAACCAGACTTTCTTCAACTCCACCC
>NW_007736208.1:51648-67397 GCF_000696425.1 Galeopterus variegatus | reverse complement strand
GAACGTTGATTTCAGTGATGAAAAGTCAAGAAAATTAGAAGTTAACATCATTATATGCAGCAAAAAATTAGGAAAGAACAATGCTAGGTGCAATTAGCTTCTCTGAAAAAAAAAAAAAACCAAAGAAGTGCTTATATTCAGGAAGTGCTTATTAAGTCAAGATAATGTTTGATTTATTGATATTTGGTATTTTTGGAAAAATGGTTCTTATTTTTGACATTCCTCTATTCACAAATAGGTTTTCTTTTAGATAAAGTTTTAGGCAGAGCATAGTATTAAAACAGGACTTTGTATCTCTTTCTTGAAACAGATTTATTAATAGAAAGAGTAAAATAAGTAAAATGCCAAATTCATGATATTATGGTCCTAAAACAATAAAATAATGGAAATATTATATTTCTATGTTTGTTAAAATCAGTTAATAAGACAAAACATCTAAACTTGAAAATGAAGTAATATGTCAATAATCATAATAATATTAAAATAGCTAATTTTATTGAGTACTTACTGGGCACTATTTACTCTTCTTACCATTTATAGATTTATAGATCATTCATGTAATACTCATTATTATGCTATTAAGAAGATGCTCTTATTGACCATTTTAATATATTGCAACTTTTGAGAATTTGCTGCAGTTCACCAAAATAATTAGCCAAAGCTTAACAGCAAAATTAGAAAGATAGAAGATAGGATGGATAGACAGACAGACAAATAGATGATAGATATTTAGCTACGCAGATTCATGAATATAGAGACATGTTTCTCCGTGTTGAGTTTATCCTAGCTCCTCATTTGTCAGTAAAATCAATGCGTAACTTACCCACATTTAGAGACTAAAAAGCATTATTAGAAAGAATGTATTTTCTCATTTAGTTACTCTCAAAAGTTCATGCCATATATTTTGTTTTTAATAATGAGTAGCTGCAAACTATAAAAATATACCTACAAAAGTAAATTTTATATTTCTAAACTGTTTTAGAAATATAAAGTTGAAGATACCACATAGGACTGTAAAAGAAATATGAATCTCACTAAGAAAGCAGTGTTGTGTATTATGTATTTGTCAACATCTTTAACTATTGTAGTACATAAAAGCCAAGAGGCTAATAGCACAACTTCAAAAAGCTTCAGAAATTATTTGAAGCCCTATTCCAATCATCACCCGAAGAGTTTTTCCTTGCACATATTTTGGGCCTTGCTTCTGCAGCAACTCTTTTTTCCCCTGACTTTTGAGAATATGCATTTTGCTTCACTTTGCCCCATGTAGCTTAATAATCTGACATTAGGTCATATATCTTGGGATTCATATGGAAACCATGATCAGCCTCCCCCTAGTAAATGAACATTAGCTCCTGGTAGAACACTAATGGTCCTAAGTTTGGCTTTGAATAAGAACATACATTTTTTGTCTATGGTTTTCTGACCTGGTATCACTGGCATTTCACAAAATGTAGCCACTTTTATGGATTAAGTGACAGTAAATGACTAACTAAAAATAAAAATAAAATGTATCTTATGGCTGATACAGCTCTTGAAATATATAATTTTCCAAATAATAAATTTTAATTTTGATTTCTATTTAGTCAGAACTCAAATATATTCTGGATATATACGGTACACTTTTTCACACCTCTGACACAGGCGTTCTTCAATTGCATAATTTTCACCAAACACATCTAGTATTGAAAAGAGAAATATAAGATATTTTGAAGCTCTGAAAACTTTACATATGTTCATTTAAAGTTATATGCATGAAAATGTCTCAGGAGACAGAACCACTTTTATCATCTATAGTCATTGAAACTCTCAATAATTAAGACATTTTTATTGAAATTCACAAATATTTCATGAATTTTAAAGCTACCATTCTAGAGATATGCATTTTAAGTCTTCAGTTAATTCTTATGTACAAATTGGACAAAGAACCAATATACTTTAAAATAATTTATTATAAATAATTATATTTGCATATACTCACATAATTTATATGGATATTTATAATTTAAATTATTCCTTCTTCACAGGTAAATGCATATGATGAGTCAAACATTAAATTGATCCAATAATAATACTCTCATTTTCCATGAATGATCCAAGCATTTCTTTTGAGGAACTTCATTTGTTCATAAATATTTTTCTTTTCTTTGGACAGGTCAACATATAGAGATAGTGAACTGATAATAATATACTAAATAATATATTTGTGTATTAGATGTAATAAGATCCTGCATTTTTGTGAAACACTTTGTATATACACCCCAAAATGTGTACAAACATATATACTCCTATAATGTTTATCATATACCTATATGTATACCTATCTGTCCTCTATTCCTATACTGTACTTTATTTATATATTCCATATTCCACAATAGATAGGGCAATAATTCATTTTTAAAATATTAGCTTGCACCAAGGTTGAACTAATTTACCTAATCTAAGAGTAGAATTTTTCTTTCAACAAAAGATACAAGTTATAATCAAACATATAACAAGAGAAAATTATCTCCGATGTAATTCAATAAGTCCAAAAGCTTTTTTAGGTTGTAAAAATTACTGGTTTCCTCAAATTCCTGAGTGGCTTATAAAATGAATAGCAATTAAAGAGCAACTGGATGAATGTGAAGGAAAAAAGATAATGTTAGGGTGGTAAGAAGAGGAAATTAGAGAGAAATGGGATTACAGAGAAATCAAAAAGTAAGGATAATTAGAAAAGAAAACAGCAAGAATTGAGCCAAGAAAAGGTTATAGAATATAAATTTAGACAGAAATTGCTTAGAGTATCCGTCCAATATTGAAGACATCATTAATATTAATTTTGTGACTGAATCTTCTCCGTTAAAAACTGAGTCGCATTTCCTTTGTATATTTTCAAACCTGGATGTGACTTAATAAACAAACTTCTTATCTCATAATGTCATTTAAATTTTTAAAAAGTTTACATCTCTCCACGAAAATTTAGCTGAAGTAAATAATGTTGATATTTACCAGTTTCAATATATTTAATTCCTATTGTTTGTTTACTTTATTCCTTTGATGCCTATGTTCACGTATGTCAGGTTTCTTGGCACTAGCTTGTCAGTACAATAGTATGGAGGATAAGGCACATCCGAGTTCTGAGGCATTTATATTTCACGCTTTGAGAAGTGCATAATCTGCATAGGTAGAAATGAAGCAACAAACTCCATCACTGGATGTCAGTGGACACAAAGAGATAATGATCTAATACTCTGCTCACTTATTCTGGAGTAAGCAAAGAGATATTATAAATTATCATTTTCTGTAGTATTTTTCTAAATGTTATCTTTAAAAACTAAATCAAAAGAGTTCCTAAAACTCTTCTATGAAGTTTGTTCACAAAAAAAATAATGCACACCTAGAAACAGAATTCTCAATCATGACATTAAGAAAATATTGCATTAATTCATCCACCAGACAGACTAGATGAGAGATGAATATTCCTTCAAATAATTTTCAAGAGCCTGGGGTTTTGGTGCTTCATCAGTTTGAAAAAGTGAAGAGACACTTTTAGAACCAATCAGCTACCTCAGTATCTGGGGTTTGCTATACGTATCAGAAGTATATCACATGAAAGAATGACATGTTTCCCTCTTAAATTTTCTAGTCGATTGTATTCAAAGCAACAAATATGTTCTTCACATCTAATAGTCAGGCTCTCCTGCAAGAAGTAATTTTAGAAAGGATGTAACAGTAATTTTCCAATTATTCCAAAACCAGGTAAACTGCTACCTTAAACTCATGAATCTGTTCAAATAAATCTGTTCAACAAAAGACATTCCATATACAACAGGGGGAAAAAAATGCTGTGCTTAACATTCAAATCTTAAGCCAAAAACCATACCTAAATCACATTATTTTTCCTGAAAAATTCATGTTGATTACAACTCTTGGCTATTGTGAATAGAACTACAATAAACATGGGAGTACAGGTGTCCCTTCAACATGATGATTTCCATTCTTTTGGGTATTTACCCAGCAGTGGGATTGCTGGGTCATATGGCAATTCTATCTGTAGTTGTGTGAGGAACCTCCATAGCATTTTCCATAATGGTTGCACCATTTTACAGTCCCACCAACAGTGTAGGAGGGTTTCCCTTTGTCTGCATCCTCACCGGCATTTGTTATTCTTTGTCTTTTTATTGACAGCCAGTCTAACTGGAGAGACAAGATATCTCAACATGCTTTTCACTTGCATTTCCCTGATGCTGAGTGATGTTGAGCATTTTTTCATGTGTCTGTTGGCCATTTGTGTATCTTCCTTCTCTGTTCTGTTCCATTGGTCCACCGTGTGTCTGTTTTTATGCCAGTACCATGCTTTTTGGTTATTGTAGCTTTGTAGTGTAATTTGAAGTCAGGTAGTGTTTTAATATCCTCCAGGGTTAAAAATGGCAATAAAAAGCAAAAGATAATTTAAGAGACATGCATCTTTTTTTCCATTGTAGTAGCCTGATTGCTGTAGATGGTCTTTTGTTGCCCAAACTACTTACAATTTCAAAGTGAGATGTGTGCATTTGTGTATATGTGTGTGTTTTTCAAAACGTATTTGAGTATATTTGAAATATATACATCAAAGTGAACATATAGATAATTGACACACACATACATAAAGCAATATGTATCTGCATACATAGACATGCATTTGTGTGTCTATATCTATGTATGTACATGTATGTATATATATCCATGTCTATTTTCATTTACTGTAACTCCTTATTTTCAATGTGTTTCTGCTACAAAGTATGACCTAATATACGTAATAGATTAATTTCCCAATTTCATAACATTTGGGGGCATTTTATTCCACTGTTTTACAATACCAAAATTATAGGTATAAAAGAAAACATTTTCCTACTTCTAACAATTATGCTAATTATAACACAAATATAACTACTTTCAAATAAGTTAATCATGGTAAGAACTCTATTATTTTATTCAACACTTTTACCTATTTGTAAGTGAGGTACAGTTTTCTTCATTTGGGGAAAACTTACATAAGTTCTGCTATGGGAGGGGCACTATTCTATAAAAAATTACATACGTTAAGCAATTTATTTCTCAAATATATCTATGAAGAACATTCTTGTATTATGTCAATTTATAAGAGCAAACTATACACCCTGATATTTTATGTAACTTGTTCATCACCACACAAGTAGCATGTGAGGAGTTTTTAAATTACGATTTCCAGAAAGGTAAAATCACAACTCTTACAAATAGAAAAGGATCATATGTCAAATGTTTTATTTAATTTATTAATGTGGGCCTCGTAATACATCAGAACCTGTTCAAGGAACATTTGAGATGCTAGGTATTTAATAAAGGAAGACTAGGTTAACTTTGCTAAATTAGAAAAACTGTTTAATGTCCTACAGAGATGTAAGCCATATATTGGGGGATACATTTTATACCAGTAAAATTTATTTTAATCTTTACTAGACAAAATTTCATGTTATTTGGTTCCCTTTGAAGTTGGAAAAGGCTTGTCAACAGCAAGGAAAATGATGATATTAAATTTATTGCTGGAATGCTAATAGTAAGAATTAAATGCAAAATAGTGCCTAACAATAGTGCACGTGTAAATAAATATGCATTCAGTTACTGATATATTTTAAATATTCCATTTAATACTTTTAATTCTGAGGTGAATATACTGTATAAAATCCATATGTTCTCTGGTTGGCTAATATTCTGCAAAATAAACTCTTTGCAACATTCCACAGGATTACTTAGAATTCATTAAAAGTAGCTTTAAGCTGCTCTGTATAAAGCTTCAAGTCTGTAGTAAATTCATTTTTGAATTTTTTTGCAATTTAGAAGTACAATATTTACAGTATTTTTTACTCAGTAAACTAGTATTTCTGACCATGTTATTTATTATTACTTCTCAAAAGTTTGTTAGCTATAGTAGAACAAGTAAAATAACATGCCTTCCCTGACATCAATGTATGTGTAATTAAGTCATCAAATAAAGACTGAGTATTACCTTTGTCCATGTTTGTTTGTCTGTTTGTAATTGAAGAAAACTGTGTCCATCTGCTCAGCTATAGCTTATTCTTTAAACATTTCAATTTGTTACTAATAGTTAGAACAACAAAGAGTAGTACCCTTGAACGCGACCAATATCTGATTTGATCCACATCATTTTTTTTTTACTTCAAACTTTATATTTCTCCATTACCTTTCCAACTGCCCTAGAATAACAACCTCTTACCTCTGTAGAACTCAGACATGTTCACATTCAAGCTTACATTCCAGTCCTATTTCTTTTCTAGTTCTTTTAATTGTCCTGAACTTGCTACTTTCCCTTAAGATTTTATCATTCCATTCCTTGATCTTTGCAATGTGACTCATCTTCACAATTTTCTGGGCTATTTTTAATCTTCCAATGTTATTTTCTTACATATTTGACAGTTTGCAGACAGTTGATAATTCCTGAATTTTTTTCCTACTTGGTTACTTTGACACTTTTATAGATTGTTTTCTTTATCTAAATAATTGTCTGTTTGCTTACTGCTTAAATTTTTACTTTTAATTTAATTTAGTTTAATTTAGTTTATTTTATATTTTAATGTTCATCCTCTGTGTCTGGATGGTCTTTAGGACTCTAGTTTTAAAGCTCTGTCTTTTCTATGTACACTCACTTTGAAAGAAGTTGAATCCTCACTCTGGGTTTCATCAGAGTGTAAGGGATTTGAATGAAATAATTTGAAAGATATCAGTAGGTAACAAATTGCCCAAAAAATTAGAAAGAAAATTTGAAATTGCATTGAGATTGCTCTTCAGGATTAATTAATTTCTAGTGTTTCATAGACTGAGATTATAGCCTAAGCATTAAAGAATTAAGGTAAGCCCAAAATACAAAACAGAGTTGTTAATTAATAATCTACATGATGTTTGTCAAGTAACACATACTATTTTTGACTATGTCTAAGCACTTCCCAGGCTTGATATTGAGAGTGCTGCATTTAGTTCAAAAAATGACTTCAACAATTGTACAAAATCCTTGGTGTTCTCTTGAGAGTCAAGATAGCTTTGCAGTTCTTCTGCTTATAACTTAAAAATATCTATTTGAAATCTCCGGTTTCAAATTAATAAGCACAAGCAAATTAAATCAACTCACTAAGTGAGAAATCAGCATTCAGAAACCGTATTTTTAAAAAGTAAGAAAATAGTTGCATCATTAAAAAGTAAATTGTTTTTTCAAGTATTCTTACTTTAATGCATTTTTATTCTGTTTTATTTTTCCATCACCAGTATGTATTTTATATTTTTTATAGTAAGTTCTTTTTCTCATTGACAGATAATTTATTGAATATATTAATTTATGCAAAAAATAGTAACTTTCAATAAGGTCAAAAATTAAGCATGTTCCAACTACATGGAATATGTAAAGTTCGATGAAGTATATACAACAATATTTTAGTCTTAATTTCAGTGGCAGAGAAGATGACCATACAGTATTGGTGGCAGAAGACTATAACAATATTTTCCATTTCCCAGACATTACTCTAACTATTGTAGATATAGTAAATAATCGATCATTTCAATAAAGCAGTGGAATAACTAATACTATTATATTTTTTTTTAAAAAATGAGAAAATCAGTGTTTAAAATGTGATCTAAATATGGCAGACAAAAGTGGAAAGCCTTCAGGTACTTAGTTGTTGGAGACACATGAACATTAATAAAATGGTGCTATGGTCTCAATATTTATGGTCCCCCATAATTCATATGCTGCAACCTAACTTCCAAGATAATAGTAGGAGTTGGGGGTTTCAGAGGTGATTAGATCATGAAGGTGAAGCCTGCAAGCAAGGGATTAGTGCCCTTGTAAATGAGACACTAAGAGAACTAGTGCACTTCTTTCACCCTGTGAAAGCAGCAAGAAGGTTCCATCTCTAAACCAGACAGCAGGCCTTGCAGCCTTCAAAACTGTGAGGAATATATTTCTGGCATACAAGGTATTTTGTTATAGCAACCCTAACAAACTAGGTACATGGAATATTTCTTTAGATAACTCTACTAGAGGAAAACATAAACCATTTTAGCTGGACAATAAGTTGGATTGACATGACTGTTAAATTGTACTAATTGAGGGAGACTGTGAACTTTGAATAGCTATAAGTACATGAAAGGATACTTCAGAAAAAAATAAATTTATCACTTGAAATAGAAGATAGAGTCATGTGTTTTTAAAAGCTGAAATTAGTCAGACAAATAATAATTATAAAATATAAAAACTAAATGTAGTAGCCTCTCACATATTCACTAAAGTTTTACCTCTTGGAGTGGCAAGAAAAATATGCACTGGGTTAACTGTATTAGCATCCCCTCCTTAACCATATTTTTTGGAAAGATTTAATGAGGAAACAAAAACAAGAATAAAAAGCTATGTGATGTCTTTTACATATATATTTTTGGTCTGAAAAAAACCTATTTATTTAATTGTGCCCCTAAAATCCTATGTTATGTCTTTGCATAAATAAGGAAAATTATTTTTAAGTTCATATGTTGTATGTTTTTTCTGTATTCACCTTATAATAAATTGGACTTGCTATAAAAATTAATCTTCTATATAATTTTTATAATAAATGGATTGCATTTAAAAAATTAGTATTTTTTATCTTTTATTGAAGTGTATTGATTATATATATTTGTGAGGTTAAGAGTTGAACTTGAATCCATATATACAAAGTGTGATGATCAAATCAGGGTAATAAGCATGTTCATCATTACAAAACTTAATCATTTCTTTGTGATAAGGACATTCAATTTCCTCTCTTCTAACCATTTGATAACATGCACTAAAGAAAACAAACAGAATAAAAATTGAAGGAGTTATAATTTAGAACTGAGAATCCATCTAGATAGAAAAAAGATAATTTAAGGCATTGCAGTGCTGTAGAGGTGTATTCAGAGGAAAGACAGAAAAATAAGAAAAAAAATTGCAAAAGTTAAACTAGAAGATTATTCTACAGGAAAAGAAGATATTTAATTGTCTGTTAGAGCTGAGCAAGAATTATTTAGACACATAGGTAGCAAGCTCATTATTTGATTGTTCTGTACTTATTTTTTATTAATTTGGTAAAAAGTATACCTTTTATTTCAAAGAACAAAGTATGGAAAAATCAATCTCTTCACCAGATTTTTAGCATTTTGGCCAATTTAAACCTTATTCAAAGTATTTTATAATGAAAGTTAACTCCATAAGAAGGCAGGTAAAATTAAACAAAGAAACACTTTTTCAAAGTACGGAAATTTTGCTTACTACATATTTTCTTGGAGTCTCACAAAATTCACTAGCATGTTAAATCTCTGAGCAGTGTGTGGTTTGGAATAACTTAACGGTAGCAAATAGGGCACTTCCATAGTCCTGAAACCTCAAAAGGAAAACAATAACGTATTTTAGAAATCCTGATATATACCAGTGTTTCTATTAGTATTAGTTGAAAGTAATGCTATCTTTTTTATATACTATTTTGTAATATACTTTTTACTTGATTATATTAATACATTTTTCAGTAAATATTTTTATATCATTACTTTATTGCTGAAAAACATGGATGGCTGCCCATATTTTAACTTTTACTATTTAGTGCATAATAGCTTTGCCATCTTTGTAAGTATACTTCTGGCCTTACCCAATTTATTCTACATATTTTCCTATAACTCTAATACAGAGCAGGGAGTTAACCACACACCTCAATCCCTTGCCCATTATCACATAAGCTCCATGAAGGCCCCTTTGGTCATTATTGTTCCTTACTGTACCCAGGACCCACTCTTTTTTCTTTCACCACTCCCAGTTCCCTTATAGGCAGTTATTAAATGTGTCTAATGTGCTTCCTTTTATTTATCCATTTCTATCAAAATGTTTTGGGATTGTGCATAGACTTTCGTTTTTGTTCAATTCACCTTCATTTGACTTCATAATGTCCTCAAAGCACAAAATGAGTGGTGCTGGCAATTCGGATATGCCAAAGATGTGCTAGAAAGTGCTTCTTTTAAGTAAAAAGGTGAAGTTTATCAACTTAATAGGAAATAACAAAAAATCATACGCTGAGTTTGCTAAGATCTGTAGTAAAAATAAATCTTCTATCCATGAAAATGTGAAGAAGGGAAAAGAAATTTGTGCATGGTGTATACCTATATATATATTTGATATTATCCGTAGTTTCAGGCACCCACTTATGCTGTTAGAAAGTATCCCCCATGGATAATGGGGTGGGGGTACTGTAAATTGCCATTCAGGTTTTTGGGGAATCTTTGCTTCATAAGATAGACTTTCTGAATGTCAATTCTTCAGTTAAATACTAGTGATCAAAAATTTAACTGATATTCATTCCAGATTCTGGAGGCAGCTTGACCATCACTCTTGGTTTGTGGTAATGTCATGGAGTGTAGTATTTTTATGTATACATGATTATGTGAGTTGGGGGAGGTGTGTGAGTGTGTCTGTGTGTGTGTTTGTGTATGTGTGTTTTAGAGAGAACACGTGAGGTCTACTTTTTAAGACTTGCTTGCTCCCACATTCAAATAGAAGCCCACCTACTGTGAAAATTAGCTCAAGTAAATAGAAATAGCCTTGCTAATTGTACATTCTCTGATAGGTATAGTTTATTTTGCTTTTCTAGTCAGTGTGCCTGAATTTGAAAGCAAAATTAAGGTCATGTATACCAAGTCCATTTATCTACATCATATATGCAAATATCATTAGACTTCATGAAGATTACATTTAAATTAATTAGGAATAAAAGCTTTGTTATCAAGGATGAGAACAATATGTTTTGTGATCCAAAACTAGCTTAAGCATATAGTATGCAACAAATAAGAAATTGAGTTATGGTCACCATCTGTTAAATGTGCCTGCCCAAAACCTTAATTTGTTATTTCTCAACGTTATACAAGAGACTTCTCTAGGTAGAATCAAAGAGTGTTATTCCCCAGATACCTTGCCACAAGAACGGAGGCCAAGCAACAGCATCCACTTCCAAACATTCGAAAGTGGGAATGAAAGCAGGGTGTGCTCTCAGCTCTTGTAGCAATATTCATTGTGAAGATTGCTGATCTTTCTGTAGCACTTTGGCAGTTATGCTGGCTGTCTGGCATCTGGTCCCTGGCTTTTTGAGTGTCCAATGGTGTGCAGTGGCTGGAATTAATTCTCATAGAAAAATACAAATTAAAAAAGAAAAGCCCATGGTAAGTTTGGACAGTTATCCTGGCTGACTTCCTGGCACTACCAGAAACTGTCAGCCAACAAATAGCCTCACAAGACCCTTTCTGTTTAAGTTAGATGAAGTAGCTCCTGTAACTGAATTTTGGCAAATATGTAATAGTCACAAGCATTCAATGCTGAGCAACTGGCAAAAATACTTAGCCATATGTGGCAAAGGTAATTGTCTTTGCTTTTGCCTGGTGTGAAATCATGTGCTCTGCCCAGAGAAATCAGTACTGCTAATTCGCTCTCGCACACCATGCACTGTTCTTGTCCTCCGTTTTTATGCATAGCGGTGACCCTTTCTTATCATTTTCCCTTAAATTTGTCCACATTCACTTTAAACGTCAAATTTTTATTAACTATATGTGTAAGATTTGCTACCTCTTGCTCTGCAGAACATTTTTCACAGAACATTTAACTCGCTGAGATGTTCCTCCGTTTGCACAATGCTGCAGCTCCCTTCACAGACCAGTGTTCTCTGTACAATAAGCTCGTGGCCAACTGTATTTACGTTAAATGTATGCACTGGTGATGGCAGGAGTATTTTATCTTCTATTCCTTTTAGAAGAAAGAGCATCTTTCTGAGTTGCTTAAGGATCAAATGTAAAACTGATTCTTCACTGTGGAGAAATATCTATATCATGACGCTTAATTCTTTATCTCGAGGAGTATTTGTCAAGATTCCTCCTCAGATCTATGTCTCCATTTTCATAGAGTTAAGGAAATGAGCAAAGAGCCAATACCAAGGTGAAAGTTGCAGGACAGTGTTCATGATCACGAGAAGTAAACAAAACAGAAAATGGGGAGTATCCCAGAGGTAAACATTCTAGGCTATTTTCAGCATTTTAATATCATCTTGAAAAATGCAAGAACTACTAAATAGGACTAAAGATATGGAGCCAACGTCAGTGAAGGGAGCAACTGAGACGTTGCAAGAAAACTTGGAGGAATTCTCAAGCTGCCATATAACACCCCAGAAGAAGATGAGGTAGTTTGAAGGCTTTCTTTTGTAGATAAGTTTTCTGGAACAGGATGTAATAGAGCAGAAACCAGCAATTTGGGGAGGAGAGCGACCTTTAAACTTTTCATACCTCTTAAGTCTTGTATTGATTAAATAACAGAAGTTTAAAAAATGAACAATAAATAAGGCTTTTTTCTATGCATTGCTCTTTATTTAATTAAAAAGTATATGAGAATATACAGATTACAGAGATAATTATACAAAAGACTGAATTATTGATATAGCTACAATTAGTGAATAACTTAGGGTCCCAGAACTGTCCCGAATAAATATAAAATAGACTTTCTGAGTTGAAGAAATGTTTTGTAACATCTCAATTATGTGGAGACAGTGAGAAGATAATAACATATTCAGTAAGTTAATATTAAGTACAGTATTTAGAATAATGTAAGGCATATTATGAGTTGGTTAATATTTCCTGATGTCCCAAACAGAATCTAGTCATTCTCAGATTAACTTCGGTATGCAAATAATTTTTGAAATATAAAAGTGCCAAACATCATTTTATTGAGAATATAAGTGTGTAGAGTGACTGTAGTCAGTATGTGAAAGGACGGCATGCACACAGCACGCACATCCATGTGTGGTATGGACGTGCACAATTTAGTTTTCTATTTATTAGTTGATGAACATTTATTTGTTTCTGAATTGGCTCTAACGAGGAAAATTACTAGAAGTTTTTGTGACACACATATGTCTTTTCTGTTGTATAAATATTTATAAATACAGTAGCCAGTTTTATGGTAAGTTAATGTTTAACTTTATAAGAAACTGTCCATTTTTAGTTGATGTTATGCTTACATTTTGCAATCTAATGAGCAATGTAAGAGTTTCTGCTGTTCCATCTCCTCACCAACATTTTGTATTGTCTATTTTTTGTTTGTTTTAAAATTTTGGATGTCTTAGTTATGTAGGGGTATTTCAGTGTAATTATAATTTCATTTTCCCTAATAACAGTTATGTTGTGCGTTTTTTTCTCACAGTTATTTGCTGTCCATATCTCTTTTTTACTGAAGTGTCTTTTCAAATTTATTGCCCAATTTTTACTGGCTGTGTCCTACTATTTAGTTTTAAGAATCCCTGTCATCGTTCTGTTTTGTGCTTATTTTCTTTCAGGATATGATTACTATTTTCATTTATTGACAATTTCTTTCACAGTATTAAGATTTTAATTTTTATAAAGGTTAATTTATCAAATTATTTATAAATCATAATTTTTATGTTCCATGTAAGTAATCGTTGCCTAACCTAAGGTTGTTATCCTACATTTTTATATATTCTGGTTTCACATTTAGGCCTATGATCCATTTATTTTCAGTAAGATTTAGTTATGTTGCAAAGTTTATGTGTTCCATGTAAGTAATCGTTGCCTAACCTAAGGTTGTTATCCTACATTTTTATATATTCTGATTTCACATTTAGGCCTATGATCCATTTATTTTCAGTAAGATTTAGTTATGTTGCAAAGTTTATGTGAAGATTCAATTATTCCCCCATATTTCAATTATCCTAGAACCATTTGTTGCAAGGTTTATTCTTTCTTCCAATAAGTTTTCTTGGCACCTTGGTCAAAAAATCAATTGGCATTATAAATCTGGCTCTATTTCTGGATTCGTGCATAGATCTACATAGTGACCCTTAATAAATCTCTTCCTTGATGTAGTTGCAAGTCCTACCTCATTGGAAGTCAGTCAAATAATTTAATTATGTGGGTTTCACATATATAAGATAACTTACCAAATTTCTCATGTTAATATCAGGAAATTATGCAGCCCCAAAAGTATAATTTAAAATTATGAAAGTCTATAATGTGGTGGGTTGTTAACTTATCCTTTTCCATGGAGAAGAGATCCAAGAAAAGAAGCTGTGGTTTTCTGACTCGAAATGTCATGAACAGGTAACAGATAACAGATAAATAGGTTTGTTACAAATCTACAAAAAAATATTAGCACAATGATTTCAAATTCTTTATCTATCTGAAATAGGATTCTGCTTTTGGATGTTTATGTTAAGAGTCTCTACCTAGCATCAGAGGACTGGTTTCTCATTAGGACTGAGAATCTATCAAGTCTAGCAAGTATACAGAAAACAGTATCAACAAACTGAAAAGAAATAACCATTTTACTGTATAGGCATATCTGTATTAGTCCATTCTGTTGTTTATACCATACATACCTGAAACTGGGTAATTTGTAAAGAAACAATATTCACTGCTTACAGTTTCAGAAGCTGGAAAGTCTGAGTCCAGGAACACATCTGTGAGGGTCTTTTTTGGTGGTGGCTTTGCAGCAACGCAGAAGTCTCACATGGCAGAAAATGGCAGAGCAGAGAGAGAGAGAGAGGGACTCTCCATGTGAGACCACATTCTCCTTTTAAAACCATCAGTACCATGCCCAGAACCACCCATCAGTGGATTAATCCGTTCAGGAGGGCACAGTCATCATAATCTTTAAGGCCCCGCCTTTTAATGTCCATAATAGGAATTCCCACCTTTTTAACATTGTTAGTGGGGATTAAGCTTTTAATACATAAAACTTGGGGGACACAATTCAATCCATATCAGTATCTCATAACATCAGGTCGTATACCTTAAATATATGTAATAAAATTTACTTATTTATAAAAAAGTAATGAAGCATCAGGTTGAACATTCTCCAGAAAAGTCATGGAGCTGAGAAGACCCAATGAGCTGAAATTTATGCCTGATTCATGATGATTTTTCCTATCCCACCTGAAGAATTTAAATATAGTCAAAAGATTGGCTGCCTCTATAATATTTCTTTGTAACCACCACATTATAAAATCTGATAAATGTGACCTAATTAAGAGATGAGAAAAGAGTGAGACAAATAAACAAACAAAATACTTTAAAAAGTAGCAAAGACTTGCTTATGAATAGTGGTGGTCATAGTTATTGCCAATAGATTTTACAGGGAAAACACATAGTACCAGAGTTTGGTCTGGATTCAAGATTGCTTTTACTTCTGTTTATTCCTAAAACTGTTAATAATTAATGCAAAATATATGCAATATGAAGATGCAGGTGTGTGGGACGTGTATTCCATTGATTTGATCTTTTCTAATAGAGGGGCACCCAACAATCACAAGCCTGGACAGATAATGTTTGTCAGGAACTCAGAACCATATGCTCAAGGTCTTTTATTTTTGCTACAACACTAACACCAATTAGAGTTTTCACTAACATAGAAGAAATAACTGTACTTCTGGAAATTCTGGCACCTAATTTAAAGTATATTTTCTGAACATTGTTAAATTTTTTTCATCAGCATTGGGGCATGCTCCCCTCATTTTCTCCTGTGATGTAGGGTCTATGAAACTTTTATTTTTGTCTTCTTTGTGGATCCTTTGGGCATGCTCACCCATAGCTTACCATATAGCAACAGTGGAAATAATGAGAGATTCTTTTTTTTTTTTTCCTTTTTGTCTTTTTTTCATGACCGGCAACAGATCACAACCCTCAGTGTC
>NW_007736208.1:47884-50831 GCF_000696425.1 Galeopterus variegatus | reverse complement strand
GGAGCGCCACCACACTCCCAAGCGGCGCACTGTAGCAGTGCGCCACCGGGCCGGCCCAGAGAGATTCTTACATCAGAAAAAAATGCAATGATGAAAAGCAAATGATAATAATAATAGTAATAACAATAATTTTGCTATTGAAGGACAGGGACTATTCTATCTATACTATCACAAAAGAGATTTTTTTACCTTGCCTTATCATTTACACTAAAATAAAGAAATATATTTTAATAGTTAAAGCAAAAGAGAAAGCAGACATTAAAGTTTTCTGAATAACACAGAAATCACAATGTAGCTTGAAAATTTTGACAAGGAAAAAGTGTGTGATTATTTTTCCTAATAAATATTCCAACTTTGATATCTGGTAATACATAAACATCTGTAAAAATGTTTTCTCTCTCCTCTGGTAAAAGTGCAGTTCCAAAATAGAAAGTCAAATCTGAAGTGAATTGCATGGCTTTAAGGAACACGATTTCTACTGCGTTTAGTGATATTGTTCCTTTAGGTAAGAGGTGGGAGGAGTAATTATCTTAGACTAATTTTAATGCATATCTGTTCAATTAACCAGAGACTGTATAAATTAGAATGTTAATATCCATGAGGAAAAGAAAAAGTAAAAAATGAATAATCTCATTATTGAAAAACCAGAGGAAATACCTCTTTATGAAAATGCAGGTGGTACAATACTGCATACAATAAAATTTTGACTATACAATATTTTGGAACAATATTGAAGTCTGTCACATATGGCAGTTTATTGTATTATGATCTGCTACTCTCTGTGGTGTAGGTAAACCACATTTCCAGATGGCAGAAGTAAATATGGACTCCCCATGATAAAAAATAAAAAACATTAGGCAATTTTAGTTTTGGCATACTACATAATTGCTAAACAGCAAACAAAGATGAAAAGAAAGAGATATTTTTGGAAAGTTTATTGATTGCCTGATTGATTTTATTATTTCCTGACTCAGTAAGTAACACATACTCCTGTAAGATTTTTGGAAAATGGAAATACTTGTAATTTTTGGAAACACAGTAGCCATGAAAGAGAATAAAAATGACCTCTAATCATATAATACAGAATTTATTGGGAGTACATGCATGTGTCTATGTTTGTGTGTGGTGTCCGAGCATTATAAAAAACTCATTTGTGTATACTTACCATAAATCTGGAACATGATGAACACAGGATTTTATACTGTGTTTGCTAAATATCATATTGTACAGTGTTTGAAAATGTAATTTAATAATTAAATAGTACATAATTTCTTGGTTGTACAACACTCTAATATACTAAACAACCCAATAATGTAGATAAAATCATTATGCTCACTTTATAGATGGCTTAACTGCACAAATAACTTACACAATATCACAGAGCTAGTGGGTGGGAATCCCCCTCCAAAGATAGTTTCCTTAATAACTATGTTAAAATTTATCTCATATAAAGTTGTGTAACTAGGTCAAACAATATAAAAATTGATGATGTAGGTCCCAGAGAGGTTGTAAAATCATACATTCTGTGTAGCCAAAAAAAAGCTAAAGAATATACAAAAGCAGTTTGAAGGAGTTAAACACTTTATTTTTTTAGTTCAAATAGCCATTTTTATATTTGCTATAGATGAAAAAATATTACTTATTATTTATTCATTCATTCTACACTGCTTGATTAAAATTTTCTTAAACCTTTTATGAACTACTTACATCATAGAGATGGTCCTATTTTTTTTTTCTGTTATGCTTACTGTTGACATTTAATCTTAATATGTCCCGTATATATAAAATTTAGTTTTGGTATATTTTCACATAAGGAAGTTTTACATTTTCATTTGGAAAAATTACCAATTATACTTTTTAAATTATTTTATTGTTTTTACATTTAAGAACTTCTTTCATATTACAAGAGCTTAAAAGAATCTCTTTAACTTTTTTACTAGTGTTCCACTTTCATAATTAAGGATTATTTATTTCAAAAGTATTTAACTCTGACGCAAAAGCTCATCTTTACATTTTCCTAGATAACCAACCAATTGCTTTAACACAACTAACTAAACAATAATTTACACAATTTATTTCTACTATTCAATTTATATTATTTCTTTTTTTTTTCCTTTTTGTCTTTTTTACTGACCGGTAANGCAACCCTCGGTGTTGCGTCCGCACCGCGCTCAGCCAGTGAGCGGGAACCGGTCTCCACATCGGATCCGAACCCTCGGTGGGAGCGCCACCACGCTCCCAAGCGGTGCATTCTCCAGTGCGCCACCGGGCCAGCCCCAATTTATATTATTTCTAAACTATCTATCTTGTTTTATTGTTGGCCTGCTATATAACCTGATAGAAATATTTTAATATATTCTTAGACAACAGTCACATTTTTCTCCTCAGTTTTCCTTACCATTTACATTCTTACAGAACATTTACATTTTAACCCAGTGTATTTTTTATTTCTAAATATCCAAGTGAAAAATAGAAAATAATACAAAAATGTACAAAACTGGGGGAAAAACTTATCATTTCATACAGTAAAGATAACTGCAGAAAAAGAAAAACAGTGTTTCAACATTGGTGAGAAAATATTAAATAGTCTAACATATATTTATTGAAGTCCCAGACCGAGACAGGAGGGGAAAAGAAAACTATATTTGAAATACTACTTGAAAATTACTGAAATTGAATAAAAGTATGCAGATATGAGAAGCTTAATAAACCCTGATCAGAAGGATTCACTCCATGGAATATCAAAATTAAACTGTTGTTTCCAGTTCTAGTCAAGGAAGTAGACATTAGTCATATTTCTTATTATTCTTCCTGGAAGCACAACTGAAAACAGCTGCCCATAATATGTAAACATATATGTGAGTTCATACACATTCACATATATAATATAAAAAGACTCTATAAGTTGGAAAAAAGAAGCCAGGATGGCTTGGAAAATTGTCAACCA
>NW_007736208.1:44775-47140 GCF_000696425.1 Galeopterus variegatus | reverse complement strand
CTGCCCATAATATGTAAACATATATGTGAGTTCATACACATTCACATATATAATATAAAAAGACTCTATAAGTTGGAAAAAAGAAGCCAGGATGGCTTGGAAAATTGTCAACCAAGGAACAGAAGGACAGTTAGTTCCCTGGGCCTTCTATATAATTTCTATATCTGAGAATCAGAGCTGAAGAAGTTAGAAGTGGCACAAATGCCACTAGGCCCAAAAAATAAAATAAAATAAAAATAAAAGTACAGAAATGCCTACTCTTTTTAGCCAAAGGACTAGGAAAAGGGAAGTCTAACAAGGGATAAAATTTGTAGACAAAAACTACACTACTCCAGCCAATACCATGGAAAAAAGTGTGGTGTGCCCACATCCTTGCTACCAAAGGTGCAGTGAGGAACCTTGACTTCTACCATCACCTGGATGTAATGAGGCGTAACTCGTTGGTATGGTATCAGACAAGTCTAAATGGGGCCCAGTGGTAAGAAGACCCCCACGCCCATACATATTGTCTAGAGACCAATTGAGAAGACTGGGCTTTCACATTCACCCAGCAACAACAAAAGACTACTTCATTCCACCCTCCCATGTAGTGTCAGATGAGGCATCGTGGTAGCCAGGACTTTTATTACTGCTCGATGGTCATTAGACCCTCAACCTCCATGCTCTTATTGGAAGGCACATGGAAGCAGTAACAGTGGCTTAATGAGAAACAGAATTTTTCTCCCACTTAATTACAGAGGAATTGTCCCTTTCCCCTACTTGTGCAGTGTAAGAGAAACCCTTCTAAAACAAAAGATTTAGATAATATCTAAAAATTTCATAAAATAACACTCCAAATTTCCAGGACGCAATTTTTAATGTCACTCATTATATCAAAATGCTGACACCAAGATAAAACAGATGCAGATATTATAGGACAAAGATTTTTAACAGCCATAATAAAATATTCAATGAACATGTTTAAACATGAATGAAACAGATAAAAAATAAAAAGTGTTAGCAGATAAAAAGGAAGTACAAAGAAGAACCAAATTTAAAAGTGAGAAATTCAGTTACAGATAAAAAGAACCTTAGTGGCTGGCCTCATTAACACAATGGAAATACAGAGGAAAGACTCATTAAAATGGAAAATAGAAATATACAAATTATACAACTTGCTAAGTAGAGAACAAATGGACTGGAAAAGTAAATGAACAGAACTTTGGTAACTTGCATGATAAATAAGAAAAGATCTAGCACTTGTCCTGGAGCTCTGAAGAATGAGGAAAAAAAGGAGGTTAAAAAAGTATTTAAGAAAATAAAGACTGTAATTTTCCCAATTTGGAAATACATAAACCTACCTATTTATAAATCTGAGTGAAACCCAAACAGGATGAACCAAAGAAATCTACAATAAGACATATCATAAAGAAAGTACTGAAAACTATAGGAAAAAAAAAAACAATCAAATGACATTGGATTTCTCAACAGAAAATGTAAAGGACAGAGGGCAGTGTTTTGTAAACAGCATTGACTAGAAGGAGAAGTCAAAATATTCCCGCATGAAGATAGACAATCAAGAATATTTGTTGTCAGCACATCTACCTTAAAAGAATAGTTAGAATGAGTTTTCTAAAAAGAAAAGATGTAATTAAAAAAGGAAACTTGGAATACTATAAAGGAAGAAAGGACAACAGTAAAAAAAAAAAAAAAAAAAAAAAGAAAAGGAAAACAGGGTATATGCAATAGCATCGTACATCCTGTATCTTGACCATGGTGGTAGTAGCATATGCGATAAAATGACATGGAGTTTTACAAACAAACTGTACCAATTATTATTTCCTTATTTGTTATTTAGTTATATTATGTAAAATAAAACCATTCGGGTAAACTTGTTGAAGGGTAGATGGGAATTCCTTATGCTGTTTTTGCAACATTTTGTGGATCTATAATTATCTGAAAATAGGGAAGTGTTTTTAAAAAATCAAAATATCAAGTTGCTGTAAAGGAGTGATGAAAGCCAAATCTTTAAACAGATGAAAGACAGATATTATATGTACAGGTGAAAAGATACAGGACTGACAGCAGACATGTTATTAGAATGCATGTGCCAGAAGACAACGAAATGATAAACTGCAGGAAGTAGAAAACAAACAAAGAAAACAATAATGTGTATAATGTATGTCTGAATACCCCCCAAAAGACATAGACCGTAAATATGGATTTATCAAACAGCAGAAACTAGCTATGTATTGTCTACAGGAAATTTCCTTTAAATATAATAACAAAGAATGGTTAAGAACAAAGGAATGAAAAAAAAGAGCGTTCTAATATTAATCTTTCAGAGCTACAGAGAAGAATAAACATCACTAAAAAGGGTAAATAT
>NW_007736208.1:28561-44135 GCF_000696425.1 Galeopterus variegatus | reverse complement strand
TTCTAATATTAATCTTTCAGAGCTACAGAGAAGAATAAACATCACTAAAAAGGGTAAATATGCTGGGAAATAAAAAGGACTATTGACTGTGTGAATCACAGTAATAACACTATTTGGTGGGATTTTAGCTTTCTGTGGAAGGAGCATACATGATAACAGTAGCACAAATTCTGGATGCACCAGGGAAGGGGTTAAAAATAATGGGTAGTGGCTTAATAAAATCTAACAATTACAAGATTCTTACATTATTCAAAAAGGTATTTTCTGATGTAAAGGAGTAATTTGAATGTATTTTCACTTAATTTTACAGTGAGTAACTCTTTTTTTCTGGTAGGTAGCGTAGTGATTACAATTGCGTAAGACAGTTCTGTTGAATATTAGCAGAAATATATTTCATATTTTGCCAATATACTAACATCTATAGATTTAATTAACATTTATTTTTTATTTCTGCTTGCAGTTTTTTTAGAAGGAAGTCTAGAATGATTTTATGAAGGTCTGTTCATAAGAAAATATGTTAAAGCTTTCATAATGATAATTTAAAAGTTTTATGAATAGTTATTTTCTTTCTTCCTCTGATTCTCTATCTTCCATCCATAATATTCCAATAACAAAAATATATGTAGTTTGGTGTTTCTATTTCAATTGGCTTAAATTTTTTATGTAAGTCAAAAAGTGTTTAAATATTTATAATGTTCAAACTTTCTCATCAAGGAACACCTTATATGGGCATTTTTTTCAAGTCTTGTAAATCCTCTGAAAATACATAGGAATTTTTTTCTGTTGTTCTTATTCATTTACAGCACATTGTTTTCTTCCAATCTTGATTTTATCAGAAATGCTATTGTGTTTAATTATTAAAGACCCACTTTACTATGTAAAGAAATCTACTGTTAAATTGGAGATTTTATCAAAATGTATAAAATGTATTAAAAACTTTTCCATATCTTCAATTATTAATATATGATTTTATTCATTTGCTTAAGTTAAATGTGCTCCTTTTGCTGAAACATGAGACCAAACCAGCAAAGGTTGCTATTGATTTGTCTTAAGAGAAATTTTCTAACTTCTCTGGGGTGTTTTAATAGTTAATAGAAATCCATTTTCATCATATTGAGGTGATAGAAGGATCCTTGCCAACATTTCACACAGCTGATCACAGCTAAAGAGTTTAGTCCAGGTTAATGTGGTTGATTTATTGATCTGCATTCCTCATAAGTGCACCATCAGAACACTTAGGCCAATTATACCTTTTTAAAGAATTTCTATAAATGAAAGAAATCACCTAAGTCTGAAAACAGAAAGGAATATAACAGATTAAAAGAACATACTAATGTCCAAAAATCATACTTATGTGTGGCAATGATTCAGGATTTTTCATACTGTCCAGTTAAATCTATCTGTGTCTTTATTCTGGAAACACTTTTGCTTTAAATTAGATAATAACAATTGACATCTGTGTGCATGTGCATACACATGTGATTGTATGCCTAACACTGTCTTATAGATTTTTTGCNAGTGCACCATCAGAACACTTAGGCCAATTATACCTTTTTAAAGAATTTCTATAAATGAAAGCAATCACCTAAGTCTGAAAACAGAAAGGAATATAACATTAAAAGAACATACTAATGTCCAAAAATCATACTTATGTGTGGCAATGATTCAGGATTTTTCATACTGTCCAGTTAAACCTATCTGTGTCTTTATTCTGGAAACACTTTTGCTTTGAATTAGATAATAACAATTGACGTCTGTGTGCATGTGCATACACATGTGATTGTATGCCTAACACTGTCTTATAGATTTTTTGCATATTTACCCATTTAATACCCATAAATCCTTAATAAAAATATTGTTAATGTGGATATTTCACAAATGAGGTAACTGATTCATAGCGAAATCATATAATTTATGAAAAATCACAAAGTCTAAAGTTTATGGTCTAATTCAAGAACACACATATGATGGTCCAAAAACTTCCAAACATTGAAAGATTTCTACTGCCTCATGGTGTTCTTGGACTCTGCTACCTGTTTCTCCATATGTGAATTTTATAATCTGGCCTAGAGATGCTAAGCAGAAAAGATATATACTCAATCTCACATAAGTCAACTTCTTGAAGTACAGACCACTATACTTGTTTTCTCTGCAAAGAAACAAAACACGATTAGACTTGATGAAAGAGAGCATTATTCATAAGGAATGCTGTTAACCAATACCAGAACTGTGGCTAAGAGTGGAAAAAAGAGTAATAACCAGCGATGTACCCTGACTGGTCACTGGATGTTGCAGACCAGGATTTGAGACACTGGACATATTTTACACAGAATCTTGAACTGAATGATCTATTTCCTTCATTATGTACAGAAATCTAACAAGCTGTTATGCTGAATTCAGAAATCAAGTAAAAAAATCTACGATTAGAAGAACATCTCTCTTCAATAGAGAAGGTACAACAAATGCACGTTTATTTAGGTAAGTGGACAATACATTTTAAATAATAAAGCTTGATAAAAACTTTCTGGAGTAAACCCTGTTTGTGTAATATTATATTTATTTTCCTTATTACATTTTTAAACATTATTACTATTGTCATTTCATGTTTTATTTTGTATGTCAACATTTATACTCTCAGGTGAGGTTCATTGATACTATTTTTGTGTCTTTATTGTCATATTTTAATATGATGGTTATTATAAGTATAATATCAACTGAAAAATACATTTTCTTTAATACTAAAAGAGTTTATATGCATAATATTAACTCTTTTTTTAATATTTTTTAAAAATAAGTAATAATAAATTCTATCCAAAAACCAAGCTGTAGACAATAGTTATAAATATGCAAAAATCTTATTCTGAAATAAGTTGTGCTTTGCTAAGTTTGTGTAAAACTATTTCCTCCCTATAAAAACCCATCTACTACTGAATACAAGATGTCTATAAATTAGTGTTTTTAATTATAATGCATTTTGTTTCTCCAAAGTTATTACATTAACACTTGCATTTCTCTTAATCTTTATTCATTTACTCATTATTTATCCATTTAACATTTTTTTCTACGTGCACCTAGTCTGAGCTAGGCCCTGAACTAAAAAAACACTTTAAAATAAACTGTTGTTTTCTTAAGGATTTTATGGTCTTGTGGTAAGGAAAAGTTTAATCAAATAGTTGCATAAATATATTAATAACTATTATAGACTGAATCATGTTCCCTAAAAATTCATACCTGGAAGCCCTAACTCTCTATATGACTATAACTGAATATAGAGACTTTGCCGAGGTGATTAAGGTCAAATGAGGTCATAAGGGTGAGGCCCTGGTTCAATATGATTGGTGTCATTGTGAGAACAGGAAGAGACACCAGGGATGTGCTCACACAGGGACAGCTGTGTGAAGATATGTCAAGAAGCTGGTCTCAGTAAGACAAGGAGAGAGGCCTCATGAGAAACCAAACCTGTCGACTCCTGGCTCTTTGACCTTGGACTTCCAGCCCCCAGAGCTGTGAGAAATAAATATCTGTTGTGTAATCCACACAGTCTGTGCTATTTTGTTATGGCATCCCAAGCAGACTAATACAGTAACTTCAATTGTGGTATATTCTGTGAAGGAGAGTTGCATGATCTATGAGGTTCTGTACAAGATGAACTGACTGCTTGTGGAATTGATGATTGAACTGGTTTAGAAGGAATGTTCAAAGTTAATGTGGCAAAGCAAAGTCAGGGCAAAATGAGGCTGTAATAGAATGAACATGGGTCTATGGAGACAGGTTTATTCTCTATAATCAAATTGTTTAAAGGAGAAAATGTGTGTGTGTGTGTGTGTGCTTGTGCATGTGTGTGTGTGTGTGTGTGCACACACGATGTGTGCTGTATCATATCTTACATCATTAGTTAAGAGACCATTTCAGACAAAAAATGATGGCAGCTTGGACTGGGTGAGAGTGGTGGGGATTGATGAGAAAAGTAATTACATTTCAGATGACAGGACATGAGCAGAAAGACTGTGATCCAGAATGCAATAACCTCAATCGAAGAGGGGGAAAAGGTCGAGTTTTACATATTTATGATATTTTCTGTTTTCTTTGAAGAGGATAAAAGAAAAAAAGAAAAGACTGAAAGTGTGGGGCACTTTGCACTTCAGAGAATACTGAACTGGAAAGGATTTACGAGTCTTACAAAATAACCTGAGAACTGTTAATGAGGCAACTCACACTTAATTTTACTTTCTGTCTTTTAGCTTATTGCCATCCATCTCATTCTAAAATGAGGCAAAAATGAGTAGTAATATAACAACTAATAATATTACTTTCTGCTTAAATTTTTCCCTTGGAACTTGGGGTATTACATACGTATTATTCCATCAATCTTCATAACATTGCAAATAAGAGCATTGACATTCCAGGAACACTGAGAAAGAAGAATGAGTACTGTAAGTGTGATAATGGTCAATTGCAATTTTAGATTAGTTCTGGTAGCTCAGTGCAAGCTCATTAGGCAAAGGTTTGGTTAAAGAAATATATTTTACTAATTTTGTTATGAAAGTTGAACATTCATATCAATTAATTCACACTCTCTCTGCAACTTCAAGGCCATATATATGCCCTAACCATTAAGAAAGTCTCTAGTTTTTCTGCCTCACTACTGATTTTAAGAGAAGACCTCTGATATGGATCAGGGCATGTACTTAAGAATAGAGATTTCTGGGATAAGAAGAAAGAAATTAATTGAAGTCTTTTCCATGTTTTATTTTCTTCCTTTTTGATTGATTCTTGCAGCTATTTTTAGTCTGATGGAATATTAAGATTACACTGAGGTTATCCATTTCTTGGTTGCTGTTCCAAGCCAAGTCAGGAATTGGAAAACCTAAGCTTATTTTCATCTCTTTGATTTATCCTTTCACTCTTTACTGTTGGAAAGAGAAAATTTTGAGGGCCAATACCAAAGTTGGAGGACCATGACCAGCCAGGTGCCGGGATAGGCAGTGGGAGTTTTCATGGATTACTCATGGCTTAACCACTGAAGTAAGAGAGGCACAAGCCTTTAGGGTCGGAGTTCAAATGTTCCTGGCATTTTGTGACTGGAACGATCTGAGACAGTGACCTCTGCTCTGTGTCAGTTAAGAATGTATCATCTACTGCAATGTAATGAATTTAAAGAAAAATATTAATAATCCTTGTAAAATATAAAATGAGTCATAAACCTATATTCCCAAATCAGGATTACAAATATGTGTTCCAAGTCCAGCTGGATGTTTTCTAAAAATCCAGGTATTATTTTCTATTTGTTTAGTCATAGAATATTCCACCTGGATGGTGCTATTTATAAAATGACACAAGAACTATGAGCCACAGCATACACCACTCTTTGTCTCATCAAAGGAAAGCAAGGACAAATGTAATGCTCCATGCCAATCCTGGCGAATGACTTTAAACTAGGCTTCTAGGGCTCCAGGGCCTGGAATGGATCACTGATAATCTTACCACACTACCTTTTCTTCAAAAAAGTATTTCACGTAAAATGCATAAAGAGGGAATCAATTATCCTCCTGTGGTCTATTGTGAGCACCACAAATTTGTGTCATTTTGGAAGTATCTAAGCATTGTTCTTGGAGAAATGTGGTCCTCATGAAAAGTACGGGTTTTGTTGTCTAAAGTCTCTCAAAATTTCTCCATATACCCAAAATATATATTTGTGCAGATGGTAATTGAATGCCTGATGTTCACACAGAAGCAGAACATTAGTTGGATGGAGAATATATGAGAAAAGTAAGCTTCATCTACAGGAGTGAGGACACCATTGGTCCCTTGAGGCATGCAGTTTCTTTGTACGGGTTTAATTAGTTGCTGGAAATCAGGTTGGAGGGTATCTGAGGTGAACCAGATAACTAATAAAAATTGCAAATGATATAGACTATAAAGTTTTTGCATAAGAAAAATAGAATATTTTATTGAGGAATGGCAGGCATTTAATTTAAAATAATTTAATCAAAGATTATTCTGTCAAAAAAAAAAACAATATCGGTCGGCCCGGTGGCGCACTGGATAAGTGCGCTGCTTGGGAAGCGCGGCGGTGCTCCCGCCCGAGGGTTCGGATCCCACATGCAGACCGGTTCCCGCTCACTGGCTGAGCGAGGCGCGGGAGCAACACCGGGGGGTTGCGATTCCGTTGCCAGTCCCCGGTCCAGTACGGGGGCAACACTGAGGGTTGGGATCCGTTGCCGGACACGGAAAAAGACAAAAAGAAAAAAAAAAACAATATCAAAGGAAAGGATATTGGCAAATCTCTAAACCTTTATCTCATTTCAAAACATTATGAGTGTGGCCAATTGACAAGGTTACCTAAACTTAGAGACAAATACTATTATCGAATTAATTGGTAATGTACAATGTCAGCTGTAGAATTTTGGGTCCTATTGAGGAAGTTCTCTCTAGTCCTTGTTTTCTTATTTCATAAATGGGTGCTAGGATTTTTCAAATGACTTATTTCTTCATTTGTTTAGACAACAGTTTGGTTTGTCACTTCTATTCTGTCAGTACAGTGAATTTAAGTTGGTGATACTTTAATGTTAAACCAACTTTGCACTTCCTAGATAAATCCCATCTGAAATGGAAATACATACATACATATATATATATATATATATTATTTGCTAAAACTTTCTTAATACTTTTTACCTATATGTTCATATATTGGCCTATAGTTTCCTTTCTTACAGTATCTTTCTCTAGTTTTCTGGTTTGCTTCTCTGGGTAATGCTTGCCTCACATGATTTGAAATGTTCCCTTAGCCATTATTTTCTAAAATACATTGATAAACTCCATAGCATTCCCAGCTGGGACTGAATGTTTTTATGCGGAATTGTTTCTGTTAAGAACTAAGTTTATTTAATGAATATAGCACTATTCATATTTGTCTATTTCATCTTGATTCAGCTTTGGTAATTTATGTCTTTCAATGAATTTATCCCTTTTACCTAAGTTATTAAATTTATTCAAATAAATGTGTTCACAACTTGCCTTATTACTTTTTAACTTCTTTGTCATATGAAGTGATTTCCCTTGTCTTATCTCTGATTCGGGTAATTTGTTTTATCTCACCTTTTTTCTTATCAGTGTAGGTAGATGTAAATTTGTGTCATTGTGCAAGCATAAAATAATAAATCTAGCAGCAGTTATTGAATTCTCTACCTTTTTAAGTCCCCCTATTTAAGCCCCCTTATCATGTCTGTTTTATCACTTAAACATTCCTCAAATCACTTTATCCCTGTCTTCTCATAGGAGGAGACTAGTTCAAGCTCTTAATGAAGTCTTGCCTAAATCATGCAATAATTTTGAGGTGATCTTCTTGCTTCCAGCCATCCCTATCACACATATTTAAATGAACTTTCAGAACTCCCTTTTCCTATGAAATAAAGATTGGCACGCACAGCCCATACTTAGGTCTCTTTGCCCATGTGAGATGTTATTCTTTGCTGCACAGGCTTTCCTAAATACTCCCTCCTGCTGTTAACTACTCTGCACGCCACACATTCTGAATGACTATATTCCCTTGAATGTACCAGCCTCCATTTGCTACTTCCTGGTTATCCCTCTCTCTGAATGATATTAGCTAGTGCCCTTCACCATTATTTACAACCACTTATCCATCTTTTAGTCTCAGCCTATATATTTTCTGATTACCTCAGAAGAACTAGCCTCCCAGTCAGAATATAAAAGTATATTATGTGCCACCCCAGGAAAATAAAAATATCTGTCTTAGAACACTGGTCTAGAAAAGAAAAAGAGTAGTGGTTAAGAGATTAGAAAATAAGCCAAATGTCAAATTTCCATCCTCTCCATTGACCAGCTATCAGACATGGGCAACTTATTTAACTTCTCTTTGCCTCAGTTTTTCCAGTTGTAAAATAATCATAGTCAGTACTTTTGTTAGGATTTAATGAGTATGTGAGCTTAGAAGTATTTGTTTTCGTTACAAATAGCCATCACCCACAATTAGATTAAAAGTAGGGGAGAAGGGGTGATGTCTGTGTGTGCGTGTATGTTCTTCTCACACAGCAAAGTTCCCTGTACACAGTNTGTCAGCTGTAGAATTTTGGGTCCTATTGAGGAAGTTCTCTCTAGTCCTTGTTTTCTTATTTCATAAATGGGTGCTAGGATTTTTCAAATGACTTATTTCTTCATTTGTTTAGACAACAGTTTGGTTTGTCACTTCTATTCTGTCAGTACAGTGAATTTAAGTTGGTGATACTTTAATGTTAAACCAACTTTGCACTTCCTAGATAAATCCCATCTGAAATGGAAATACATACATACATATATATATATATATATATTATTTGCTAAAACTTTCTTAATACTTTTTACCTATATGTTCATATATTGGCCTATAGTTTCCTTTCTTATAGTATCTTTCTCTAGTTTTCTGGTTTGCTTCTCTGGGTAATGCTTGCCTCACATGATTTGAAATGTTCCCTTAGCCATTATTTTCTAAAATACATTGATAAACTCCATAGCATTCCCAGCTGGGACTGAATGTTTTTATGCGGAATTGTTTCTGTTAAGAACTAAGTTTATTTAATGAATATAGCACTATTCATATTTGTCTATTTCATCTTGATTCAGCTTTGGTAATTTATGTCTTTCAATGAATTTATCCCTTTTACCTAAGTTATTAAATTTATTCAAATAAATGTGTTCACAACTTGCCTTATTACTTTTTAACTTCTTTGTCATATGAAGTGATTTCCCTTGTCTTATCTCTGATTCGGGTAATTTGTTTTATCTCACCTTTTTTCTTATCAGTGTAGGTAGATGTAAATTTGTGTCATTGTGCAAGCATAAAATAATAAATCTAGCAGCAGTTATTGAATTCTCTACCTTTTTAAGTCCCCCTATTTAAGCCCCCTTATCATGTCTGTTTTATCACTTAAACATTCCTCAAATCACTTTATCCCTGTCTTCTCATAGGAGGAGACTAGTTCAAGCTCTTAATGAAGTCTTGCCTAAATCATGCAATAATTTTGAGGTGATCTTCTTGCTTCCAGCCATCCCTATCACACATATTTAAATGAACTTTCAGAACTCCCTTTTCCTATGAAATAAAGATTGGCACGCACAGCCCATACTTAGGTCTCTTTGCCCATGTGAGATGTTATTCTTTGCTGCACAGGCTTTCCTAAATACTCCCTCCTGCTGTTAACTACTCTGCACGCCACACATTCTGAATGACTATATTCCCTTGAATGTACCAGCCTCCATTTGCTACTTCCTGGTTATCCCTCTCTCTGAATGATATTAGCTAGTGCCCTTCACCATTATTTACAACCACTTATCCATCTTTTAGTCTCAGCCTATATATTTTCTGATTACCTCAGAAGAACTAGCCTCCCAGTCAGAATATAAAAGTATATTATGTGCCACCCCAGGAAAATAAAAATATCTGTCTTAGAACACTGGTCTAGAAAAGAAAAAGAGTAGTGGTTAAGAGATTAGAAAATAAGCCAAATGTCAAATTTCCATCCTCTCCATTGACCAGCTATCAGACATGGGCAACTTATTTAACTTCTCTTTGCCTCAGTTTTTCCAGTTGTAAAATAATCATAGTCAGTACTTTTGTTAGGATTTAATGAGTATGTGAGCTTAGAAGTATTTGTTTTCGTTACAAATAGCCATCACCCACAATTAGATTAAAAGTAGGGGAGAAAAATAATCATAGTCAGTACTTTTGTTAGGATTTAATGAGTATGTGAGCTTAGAAGTATTTGCTTTCGTTACAAATAGCCATCACCCACAATTAGATTAAAAGTAGGGGAGAAGGGGTGATGTCTGTGTGTGCGTGTATGTTCTTCTCACACAGCAAAGTTCCCTGTACACAGTGTGAGTATTACACACATTTACCAAATACATCAAGAAATACTGGAAAGAAAAAAGTACTTGGAAAACATCGTTTTGTTCTATGATTTTTTATTCTTTGTATATGCTAGTTTCAGGAAATAAAGTGTAAATAATTTACGTTGTTTAGGGTGAGTGTAAAACTTACTTCATATGAGGAAGTGAGGAATTCCAAGGAGCTCTTTATGAAAAATAAGACTATTATTATTTATAAATTTGAAAAAATAAACCACTTATATTTGAAATATTAATTTTACAAATTTCTATCTATGCTTAAATATTTATTTTTTAAATATTCCACACCACTGGCTGGGCAGATGAGAACCTTTCAATGTTACAAATCCCCAGTGCTATCAGAGAATTCCTGAGGTGACCACAATTCAATATCCAATGTCTTTTTATTTCCTAAACTAAAAAAATTATTTTCTTTTCATGTTTCCTTGTGTTTTGGACAATATCTGAAACATACTATATAAGGTAAATTATAATGATTTTAAGTTACAGGTGCAACATGCTCTAGATTCATTTTCAATGCATTAGAGTAGAAGGTATAATCCTGTTAACCTCAGAGTTGCTAATAATTTAATAAATGCTAACGGGGACTTTGATGCCATATCAAAGAGAAACTCTAAGATAGTATTGTTTAAAAATTTATTATGAGGACTAATACAGACGTGGAACATTATGATTTCAATTTTGAAAAGAAATGATAGCTAGATCTGACATATAACTTGATATCATATTTTCAATATAATTGGTTATTAGAAAAAGTAGACCCACTACTGAGCCATGCAGTATTTTGAAGGACATTAAACCATATGAGCTACTGAAAATGTTAATACAAAGTACAAGACTGCAGGATTAACTCTGCCCTATTTCTCCCAGTCTGTTTAGGACATGATTGTGAATAATTCTCCTTCCACTAAAGCAAACAAGAATAAGAGGGAATGGCTTAAAATTAAGAAAACATTAGTAGTTTGACCTATGTAAACCTAGAAATTATGGTGACACAAAGTATTTCTTAGCTGAATTTTCTTTTTGTGTTCCATGTTTTAAAAGCATTTGCCTTAAACAAAGGTATAACAATGACATATGGTATATTCTCAAGGTATTTAAAGGAAACAGTACTGAAAATACTTTAGAAGCATCAGTTGAAATACAGTTGGGCCAATTATTTGTAATTGTAGATTTATTCTTTTGCACATTCACTCAACAAATGAATTGAGCCACTATTAGGGATCATTATTGATGAACAAAAAAAATTAATAAAGCAGTCAGATTTCTCAATACACTACATTTTACTTTAGTGTTATTAATTAAAAATAAAACAAACAAATAAATGCACAATGTGTCAGGAAATAAGGCAGAGAAATCAGATAGTAAGCAATAGGCGATGGGTGCTATTTTAGACGGGGGGAATGAAAATGGGGAGGCATTTAAACAGAGATCAATATAAAGTGTGGGAGTAAACCAAAAGGTATATAGAGATGAAGTTTTTAGGCAAAAAGACAAGCAAGTTCAAAGCTGCTAAAATGGGATCATTGGGAGAGCAATACATTGGAGTAACGAAGAAATAAAGTAACTGTTATAACAAAGAAAATCAAGAAAAACTCTATTATGTATAAATCCTTCCTAGGGAAAAATAGCAGTAATCATGATGAAACAGAAATTTAAAAAATGACTCTACAGGCTCCTTTTGACCTCATTGTCTTTTCTGCCCTTGGATTTAAAGTTCATATGTTATACATCAAAATTCCTTTGTGAATTAAATAGGTAAGAAGATGTTAACTTGATGTTATATGTTATAGTGCGTAACTTTCATCAGTGACTCATAAATCAGAGCCAGCACAAATACATTTCTGTTAGAGATAGCACTAAGTTCAAGGACAAAGCTAAGTAATAATCTCAGGAAAATCAGGAAGAACTTCAAGAAAAAAAAAACGTGTATGTTATTTTTTGTGGATTTTTTTGTTTGCTTTTTGTCTTTGGCTTTTTTGCTGCTGATGTTAATAAATATTTTCTAATATAAAATTTAGGTTGTTAGATTTCAAAAATGGTCACAAATATATAAGTGTAATTTTCTTTTTCTTGTATGCTTCCCCACCTAAATTGAGATTACTGGCTCAAATTTACTGATTTTAATAATTATTTACTAAGGGAAAAATATCAATACATAAACTATAAATTGATAAAGCATAAAGACTTTATTTCTTTCCCTAATTAAGATAGATTATAAACAGAGTGTTGCAGATTTTAAGCTAAACACAATATATTCTTTTCTGATTACAATCATAAGTAGGGTTGTGATGATGTGCAGTTTAAAAGCACTTTTCAATATATTTCATTTGATCCCCAAAGCAATCTTTTGAAGTCTACGTTAACACGCCTATTCAGATCTCAGAATGGCAAAGGGATCTGCTTGAACTTCTACTGTGAAACAGGCTGAATAATGGTCCCTAAAGATGTTTATGTCCTAATCCTTGGCATTGTAATTACATACATAGAAAAGGGGACTTTGAAAATGTGAATAGATAAGGATCTTGAGATACGCAGTTTATCCTAGATCATATGGGTAGATTCAATGTAATTACAAATGTCCTTAAAAGTAAAATGGGGAAACAGGATTATCAGGGTCAGAGAAGCTGATATGAAAATGGAAGTAAAGGTCAGAGTGATGTAAATGCTTGCTTGGTTGTAAAGGAATGAATGTGGACAGCTTCTAGCACCTGGAAAGTTCAAGGAAGCAGATTCTCTTATGAAGCCTCTAGAATGTACTCACCTTTATGGGAACATCAGATAAGACACTTTTTGGACTTCTGACCTTGAGAACTGTAAGATAATACATCTTTGTTGTTTTAAGCCTCCCAGTCTGTAGTGATTTGTTACAGCAGCAATAGGAAACTAATACCTTCTGTTAATAAATTCTGGAGCTGTTTTCTACCTACATATCCAGCTTTTAAGCAGAACATTCATTCAACTTTATCAAACAAAACAGTCTCATTTTAAAATGTGTACTTACTAAGAAATGCTTTAATATATTGAAAATAAAATACAAGAAATAAAATACCATCTGTGCCACCAAATTTCTATGGAATATGCTATCGATTACTGGACTCTGATTCTTTCAGAAAGTGTTAAGCAAGTGAAATAATTTCTCAGGCTTTTGGAATTATTTAATCTGACTTTTAATCTTATGTGGTGTCTTTTAAAAATATTTATTACACTTCCATTTGTCAATTATTTTAGTAGTCATTTCACTCTATTCCAGTTTGATTTTGATTTATGCTGAAAATGAAGAAAAGAAAAAGAAAAAAGAAGACTTAGCAATTTGTTAGTTTATCTGAACAACATACTTAAGGGAAAGTGACATCGGTCTCATCCAGGTACCCATAATGGAGTCAGGAAGCCATCTCAGCTTCAGCCTCAAGCATGTCCTGACTGACAACACCCTGAAACTTTACACTCAGCAGCATCATGAAGGTTGTGACTTCCTTCGTAAATAACTTCCACAAATCTGATGATCACCATCTTCTGCTACTTCCTACCAAACCAGAAGGTCCCTGACCAGAAGTTCCCATCTAAAAGACTGTCACGATAATCCCTCATGATAAGACTGTTTGACCTGTGCTAATACCAGCATCAACTTTTGTAATTGCCCTCCCCCCTTTTCCCAGGCTTTTTCCTTTAAATATCCTCTTTTGTCTTTCACAGCATACGTCCAAGATTTCTTGGACTTATGTCTTCTGGGCTGTGGTCCTAAGGAGCTCTCAGATAAACCCACCCTCTCTGTTTTGTATCTTGACCAGGTAGTTAATTTACTTTCCTTGACAATACCTATGCAAAAAGTATACAGGCATGAGTTCTTGGATCTTTTAATCTCTAGTGTGCAGGAGTGGATGCCTTTTTGGCTCCCTTTATTTTTTGAATTTTTGTTACTTAAGATAAGAGTAAATATCTTTTGAGAATATTATTTCTTAATATGTCCAGAGGAATCCTGAGATATAATATTTTCTTTGGTAGGTAGAATATGAAATGGCAATCCAATATTCAAGAAGCTTTTAAGACCTGTTAACATTAGGAGTGGTTCTAGACAATGAAAAATATAGCTAAATAAGTTTCATTAATTCAACCGTGGACATTAGTGGTTCTTGATGTTCCGTCATATATTTAAGACATTGAGTATGAAATTAATATTTTTTCTAAAATCTGTATAAATATGTCAACATCATTACTGAAACAGATTTATGACAGTTTACTTAAATGTTAATTATCTTCTGGTTTTACAATATGAGTAGAAGCATCAGATGATAATTATGACGAACATTCTGCTTCCTGACAGTTTTGAATATATATTTTATATATGTTAATATAATATGTCTCATCACTTATAAAGAATAAGTTTGAAAAAAATGTGAGTAGGCAATATATACACAACTATGTTTACAAATACATAGATATACATATATAGATATATACATGTATAAATATATGTAAGTGGCATAACATAGCAGTCTTCTGAATTGATTGCCCAACATCCATTCTGTCCCAGTTCAAAGAGTGAGCACCACTTGGTCTAAGTAAATCATGGTCGTCAAATAATCTTTGCTCATGATTGATTGAGGAAATCAGGTTTATATGTATCTTCATGAACTGGTTCAGAAAGGGACGTTTATATCAATTCTGTTTATATCAAGGAGGAAGCTTCATGAAGTCTAATGGAAATTTTTTTCTTTGCTCCTCTTAAGCCAGGTCATAGCAAGAGAAGTCCCCACTTTTTCAGTTACTGACATGTGTAGATACAAGTTCTGAGTATGAGGTATAGAAAAGTTGAAGGACTATAGCAAGAAACTTAATGAAAAAGCTAAAACATACAAAATTAATTAATTTAAAAAAGATATCTAAAAGGACCACAAAGTAAAAGGATTTGTAATAATAGATTACATCATTTTCAATGCCTGCACAACTCTGGATATCTGGATAGGCATCCAATATTTTTCTTAATTAAAAAATATTGAATTAGAGTATACATCCAATTTTCTAATTTTCAAAGGTCACTTTGACTTTTTCTCTTAATAGCTGCTAAATCTTTATAACAGATTTACAGAGAAATTAAGAAGACAGCCACTGTATGATAGTAATCTGTATTGTACAATAGTACTGCAACTCAGAACAGCTTTTCCTGTAACGTAAGTTTGAATCTAGGTAAACATGTAAAAATTTGTTAAAAGCTATCTATGGCAAGCTTCCTCCAAACCCAGGCAAAATTCCTCAAATTATTCACTCATATTCTTGCTCCTTGAGCATTCAAAAATTATTACTCAGTAGCTTCCAAGATGAAATATCAAAATCATTAATTTACAAGTTGTATAAAATTATCTTATATTTTTAATAAGTCCAGCATTAATTATGCAGTCATAAAAAATAATGTACTAGGGCCGGCCCGGTGGCGCACTGGATAGTGCGCTGCTTGGGAAGCGCGGCGGCGCTCCCGCCCGAGGGTTCGGATCCCACATACGGACTGGTTCCCGCTCACTTGCTGAGCGAGGCGCGGGAGCAGCGCCGAGGGTTGCGATCCCATTGCCGGTCCCCGGTCCGGTACGGGGGCAACACTGAGGGTTGTGATCCGTTGCCAGACACGGAAAAAGACAAAAGACAAAAAATATATATATATATATATATA
>NW_007736208.1:10187-27830 GCF_000696425.1 Galeopterus variegatus | reverse complement strand
CACTAAGCTTAGTGCCAATTTTCTTTTTAAAACACTTAGGTATTGGGCCGGCCCGGTGGCGCACTGGATAGTGCGCTGCTTGGGAAGCGCGGCGGCGCTCCCGCCCGAGGGTTCGGATCCCACATACGGACTGGTTCCCGCTCACTGGCTGAGCGAGGCGCGGGAGCAGCGCCGAGGGTTGCGATCCCATTGCCGGTCCCCGGTCCGGTACGGGGGCAACACTGAGGGTTGTGATCCGTTGCCAGACACGGAAAAAGACAAAAGACAAAAAATATATATATATATATATATAATGTACTAAATAAAAACAATAATGGAGGCCTAGAGTTCAAAATTCTTTTGTGGGAGAATTTTTTTAATAGATTTCTTTTTTGGAGTAATTTTAGATGTTCAGAAAAATTGAGCAGAAATTACAAAGAATTCCTATATACCCCCCTCTCGACCTCTTGTTTCCCTATATTAATATTTTGCATTAGTGTGGCATGTTTGTCACAATTGATGAAACCACACTGACACGTTGTTATAACCCAAAGTCCATATTAACATTAGGGTTCACTGTTGATGTTGGACATTCTATGTGTTATGACAAATGTATAATGACGTGTATCTACCATTATAGTACCGTACTGAGCAGTTTTACTGCACTAAGTATCCTCTGTGCATCGCATACTTATTCCTCCTTTTTCTCTAATCTCTGGAAACCAATGAACTTTACTTTCTCCCCAGTTTTGCCTCTTTCTGAACGTCATATAGTTGTAATCATACAGTATGTAGACTTTTCAGATTGTCTTCTTCCATTTAGTAATGTGCATTTACGTTTCCTCCATTTCTTCTCATGGCTTGATAGCTCATTCATTTTTAGTGTTGAATAACACCCTATTGTCTGAATGTACTGGAGTTTACTTATTCATTGAACTACTGGAGGACATCTTGATTACTTACAAGCTTTGGCAATTATCAGTAAAACATGGCTTGATAGCTCATTCATTTTTAGTGTTGAATAACACCCTATTGTCTGAATGTACTGGACTTTACTTATTCATTGAACTACTGGAGGACATCTTGATTACTTACAAGCTTTGGCAATTATCAGTAAAACTGCTATAAACATCCGTATGCAGGAATTTTTGTGGACATAAGTTTTTAACTTCTTTGAGTAGGTACCAAGGAGCATATTGCTGGTTCATAGGGTAGCAATATGCTTAGTTTTGTAAGAAATTGTCAAAATGTCTTCAAAAATGGATGCACTGTTTTATACTTCCCGCAGCAATAACTTAATGTTTCTCTTGTTCCATATCCATGCCAGCATTTTGTGTTGTCAGTGCTCTGGATTTTGGCCACTATAACAGGATCGGTGGTATTACATCATTGACTTTATTTGCTATTCTTTGATGACATATGATGTGTAGTATCTTTTATATACATATTTGCAATCTTTATAACTTTATTGGTGAGGTGTTTTCAAATTTTTAATCCATTTTAAAATCATGTTGTTTATTTTCTTATTGAGATTTGAGAGTTCCTGCTATATATTGGATAACAGTCTTTTATCAAATATCTTTTGAAAATATTTTATCCCAGATGATATCTTGTGTTTTCATTCTCTTCGCAGTGTCCTTCACAGACCAAAAGTTTTCAGTCTTGTTAAAGTCAAGCTTATGTATTATTTCTTTCATGGATCATGCCTTTCGTGTCATATCTAGAAAGTAATTGCCAAGCCCTAGGCCATAAAACCCTATATTTTTTCCTGTGTTATCTTTTAGGAGCTGTGTAGGTCTGTATTTTATATTTAGATCTGTGGTCCATTTTGAGTTAACTTTTGTGAAGGATGTAGGTCTGTGTCTGGATGATTATTACATATTCTTTATTATGTGTGGATATCCAGTTGTTCCAGCACCATTTGTTGAAGGCTATTTTTTTTCCCCTTGGAGCATCTTTACTGTTTTGTCAAAAATTAGTTGACTGTATTAATGTAATTCAGAGCTCTCCATTCCATACCATTAATCTGTTTGTCTATTCTTTCACCAATATTACACTGTCTTGATTAGTATAGTTTTTTTCAAGGTTTTTTTAAATTGACATAAAATTATATGTATTTATCATGTAAAACATGGTGCTTTGAAGTAAATATATTACTTTAGCTTTATTGTAAGTCTTGAAGTTGGATAGTGTTAGTCCTCCAACTTTGTTTTTCTCCTTCAATATTGTGTTAGCTATTCTGGGTCTTTTGCCTCACCTATAAGCTTTAGGATTTATTTGTTAACATCCACAAAACAACTTATTCGGTTTTGGATTGGAATTGTGTCGAATCTATAGGTCAAGCTGGGAAGAACTGACATCTTGACATTAAAGAATCTTTCTATCCATGAAGAGAACAGTATTTTATTTTTTTATTTTCTATTTTTAAAAATTTTTCTTCATTTATTTATTTTTAATTGAAACATAATTTATTGTACATATTTATGGGGTTCAGAATTGATTATCAGTGTTTGTGTGCTATGTTATGATCAAATCAGTATTGCTAGCATGTTCAACATTAAAAGCTGCAAGTGACATACTAAATTCAGTTTACACTCATGGTGTATGAAAGGAATAAAAACCAACCTCCTGAACTGGGGGGTATATATATGTACAAATATATACATGTTGCCTGGGATTCTTACGTGCTATTTTTTAATGCTTCTGTTGTTCCATGTTGTTGCTCTCAGTGGATGCACATGTTCAACCACCTTTAATTGCAGTGTGTTTTAAATGTAATACACGGTTCAAATTATATAACATGCCTGTTTTTCTTAAAATGGCACTCAGTATTCTCCGATATGAATCCTTGGTAGTTACTTAGGGGATAAATTCCAAAATGTATTATGCATTCATTTTGCCAGACAATGGAAACACATACATGAAAAATAAAAGCACAGTTTTATTTTAAGATAACTTTGTGATGATCTCAAAATTTTGACTTATATTTCATAAATATTCATTTATTTTATATTATGCTAATTCATTCATTTTAATTCTACAAAAGTATAAGTTTATAAATTCATAAAATATTTAAAAAATTAATGTACACTGGTCTTTCATTACAGACAACTGGGGAATCAAACCAGTATTTTAAAAGATGTGACTTATTTTAACTAGTTTCTAGCAACCTTATCTTTCTTGTCTTGGGAACAAAGTATAATGAACATAACTCCACATTTTTTTAAAGGATTTCTTAATATTGACATCAGCAATTACACGACTGAATTATATCATTGAACTCTCCCAATTATACTATTTTTATTATTGGCTTTTCAGACTCCTGCTCAGTGGTCTTAGAGGGCAAGAGGTTCTATTTTCTCCTAAACCAAATAATAAAATATTGTGCTGTTCTGGGTAGTGATTGTTTCTTCTGTGGAATTTCCTATCATCTCCATATTCACTTATTTTTGAGATATTGCCTGTTTCTTGGTCTCAGTACAGGATGTTAAAAGCACTCAAAAATAAATATACAGATGTCAAGGTAAGAAAACAAGGTAAAAATAATGATATCAGTCGTATTGGAACAGAATCCACCCTAAGATTTTATTTTAACTTAATTACCTCTTTAATTACCTCTTTAAAGCCTCTATCTTCATATACAGTTTCATTCTCTGGGGGTTAGGATTTCAACAGGGGAATTTGGGAGGTGGGGCACAATTCAACCCATAACAAGCATAACTAAGCAGGTGATTTACTTTCTTACTGCTGCTATAACAAACTTAATGGCTTAAAACAATAAACATTTACTATCTTAAAGGTCTGAAGATCAGAGTCTAAAACGGGTCTCACTGGGTTAAACTCAAGTGTCAGATGTCAACAGTGCTGCATTCACTCTGGAGGTTAAAGAGTAGAATCAATTTTCTTGAATTTACCAGCTTCTAGAAGCTGCACATACATGCATTCTTTGGTTTTTGGTTTCATTTCTTTTCAGACAGCCCTCTCTGGTTCTGTCTCTTGTTCTTCCCTCTTCCACTTTCATGGAATGTTGTGATTATATCTTTCCAATTAAATTATAAATGTTTCCTCTTTTGCCTAATGGTATAGTAGACAACAAGGACTTAAATGCACCTGTATATAAATTCACTTAGTGTTTCTATGGTTCTATTCTGTTACTATTGCTTAGATAAATTTATCTCATCAACAATATTATGTATTTATCTTTGTAACAATGTGACATATTTATCCATTCACTATTCTATAATCATCAAAGGGATAGGTTAAGCTTTCTTATTCAGAGAATATAAAGATTCTTTTGAATCAACTTGGACTCTCTTCAAATATGCAGAGTATTATAATAAGAAGCTGATACTTACTATCTTAAGTCAAAGTGTGATCTTGACCTCTTTAGATTCTTTAAAATTAAGAGTGCAAATGATGAAGGAGAGTTCTTGGAAACCTGACAGCTATAGTGGTTTTTTTCACATATCCCTGGTCATCTGAAAGGCTACAATAATTAACAATAATTTTATTACAAACTTCTCTACAAATTCAAAATCACCTAAGGCACTTCTGCATCTATTTTTGTCAGTGGTTTTGCTCTTCCTTCAGGCTCGTATTTTTTCCAGCTCGTCTGCATAGATGGACTTTTTTGTTTAGATGCCTGGCATTGTAAATTTTATCTTGTTTAGTGCTGCCCATTTTGTATGTCTATTAATATTTTGGAACTTTGTTCTGGTGAACTATTAAAATATATGTGTATTATTTCATTCTTTCACTGCTTGGTTTTAAACTTTGTTATGTGGGAAAAGAACAGTTTTTAATTTAGGTCTAGTTCTGTCCCACTATTAAGGCAAAGCCATTCGGAATATTTGACTTAATACCACACAAATTACTGTGTTTTTCTTCTTCAGCTGAAAAAACTGAAAACTCTTGTACCTACTTTATAAGCTCTGAAGAATTTTCCCTCTGCTTTTTTGAGATGATCACTTTTTTGTAGGACTAGTCTTCTCCTTGCCTTAGGTAGTTTCCTCGTGAGCATACTCTGATCAGCATTCAACTGCACGCACGCTTTAAAGAAATCCTCTTCAGATCTCTGCAGTTATCTTTCTCTACAGTCCTCTCTTCTTCATTACTCTCACCTGCAAACTGCAGATGTTGTGGCATCCATGAACATCCAACTTCACTTCACATCAGAAAAACCACCAGATCTCTCTGGCTTTTCTATTCCTGCAGTGCAGCAGCAAACTCTTCATACATTATACTGGGGCACTCATGAGACACACCTCATGCCTCTCCTCTTTCAAAGTCAATCTAATTTTCTGGGAGAGTAAGGCTGATTTTTGTTACTCCATTGTGGCTAGAAGTGAAAATTGCTCATATTCTTAAAAGGACATATCTAACTTAATGAACATATCTAGATTGAATATTTCTTAATCTTGCTGTAAAGAATGTATAAAATATCATAGCATATCTTCAATTAGTACATTTTAGATGAGGAATCAGGTGAAAGAAGGCACTGACCATATTGGAGAAATGCAATGAAGTTAAAAAAAAAAGTATTTCAGAGATTGCAAACCTTGTTGTTTTTGTCTTACTAGGGGAACTACTATTATCCAGTCGATATGATTTTATACGTCATTTAAACATGCCTATGGACTCAGTTTTCTTAAAGCTGATTGCAAACCTTGTTGTTTTTGTCTTACTAGGGGAACTACTATTATCCAGTCGATATGATCTCATACGTCATTTAAACATGCCTATGGACTCAGTTTTCTTAAAGTTGATATCAATGAAGTTAATAGACTCTACGATCAACTGTATGTTTTAAACTTCAGTATTTCATGACTACAGAAATAAATACATTAGTTTTATAGACATTTATAGACAAACAACATCCCAAGTAATTATTTTGGGGGACATATCTATGTCCTTCTTTCCCAGAATTTTCGTTAAAAAAATAAGTTGATAAACCTGAAGGTGCATTATTTTGTGAATATGCAAAATACCTTAAGAAAAGCTTAATAATATTGAATTGTAATAGGCATATGTAATAAAAAATAAAACCAATATCAGCTGTTCTCAGGATATATTGCCAATTTTGGTATTCCAATAGTATCACAATAAGCTATGGGAATTATCACAAGTCCACTGGTGCAGGTTTTTGGTTTGATGAATAGAAGATTTTATGCATTTTGTTGTTTTATTTTTGCTAATTTCAAATTCATGCATATGCTCAAATGCATAGCACCATAAATTCTACATATTTATATGTATGTTGTTATGAGTGTACCACTGGAAATTTCTAAGAGTTCGTTAATGACAAGAAACATATGAAAGGTTCTATGGAGTAACAAAATAAGACTGTATTCTACAATTGTTTATTTTTGTGTTAGAGAAGAAAGATGAAGGAAATTGAAGTGTGAAAAATTACATTATATCTGTACAATGTCAAGTCAGATGAGAGTGAAACTTATTTGGAAAAATGATCAGGGAATATTTCATGTGGTTTCTTTTTAATACTGGCAGTGTTTTCAAATACAGATGAGAAGCAAAAGAAATAAAAAGGGAAGGTTATTAAGCATTAGCTGCCTAAATAAAATGAAGTTAGAGCGAAATGTGTCTGCTTCATAGATGAATGTTTATGTTCTGGCTAGCATGTTGATAGACAACTATCAGAGACTACTTTCAGAGGTGGTTAAAGGTAGACTGTAAAGGCTGTTAAATGCTTTATTGAGATAACTATTTAAGAATGTGGAGATTTATGGAAGAGTTTTAAATAGGTAATATACATGGGTATAATTTTAGGGAGATTAATCATCAGGGTTTGATTTTTTTTTTTCTTAAAGCAGGATAAATGTGAAGGGTACTATTCTGAGGAGGAAGAACCAGGAGTTTTTTAAGTCAATTGTAAAAGTACAGGAGAGAACATTTATTAGAGTAATAGATATATGGATTTAGAGCTCAAAAGGAGTAGATAGATAAATTTATAATCCATGACACAAGCAATACTAGTGAATTTCTAGGCATGTGAAACATAACAAATAAAGAAATCCAGCAAAGAACAGACAGAAATTAGATACAGAGCCTTGGAATGCAATCATATTAAGGGTGGATATAGAAGGAGAGGTAGCAGAAATTAACAATCATAAAGGCAGAAATCAAGGCAATCCTTCTAAACGTCTATGTCTCCTATGTTAAATTCGAAATTTGGCAACAGCATACTCAATAATAATTTTATTTTTCATTTATTAAATACTAGGTCATCTTCATAATTCTTAGGAGGCAGGATTTTTATATGTCATCAACCACAATGTGCATTCTTGATTTACACTATACCATTCAAGTTTGGGAAATTATATCCTATAGAACAAAATATGTCACAATTATCATGCTTAATTATAGTTCGGTATGAATCATTAAAGCCATTTAAACTGTCTTCTGAGAACAATGAATTTAAAGAAGTAATTGTCATAGGATTAACCTTGATGCATCATAATGAATGCTCCTCCAACAATGAAAGTGGGACAAAGCAAAAGAATCTTAAAAGAGATACTAAAATAAATACTATTATCACAGAATAAAAGAAAGAGAGTAATCTGACCTTAAATATGGTCGGCTACTACTGGCAGTACTATCTTTTAGATTTAAAATAGAATTTAATTGAATTTAGTTAAGTTAAATTTGATTAATTGAATTTGATTAAGTTAAATTTACTCAGTTCATTCCTAGGTATTCAGGTAAATATTGCTTCAAATTAAATACCTCTGTCATACAAATTAATATGATGATTGCTTCAGTTTTGTTGTTTTTTATTGTTGTTGTCACAGAAATTGGTGTTACCAATTATTTCCAGGAGGGATAAAAAATGTCAACATGGTTATATAATGGGTAAATAGCAATTAAAAAGATTCATAAATTTTATATTATGCTTCTAGAAATTGTTTAATGCTTACTAAATTAGTATATTTGATATATATTAAATACAATGTATTATATTATTTAATATAACAGGACAATGGATGCATTGGCTATGTAAATTGACTTACCTTTAATGTCTATGTCACAAAATCCAGAAACTTTTAAGATTTATACACTTAGAAAATTTTTTTTAAAAATCAGAAAAAGAGAAAAGAAATATGTGGTCTGGTTAATTAGTAACAGAGCACTGTTTTCCTCTTGGCTATCAACACATGTGACTGTTGTGCTCTCATGAAGCTTCTGCCTGATAACTACTTGAGTGTAGTCTTACTCAGAGTAGTTTTTGTGTTAAATACTTCTGTGATTCTTTTCCTTCAAATTTCTAGCAGTTATCCTATCTTTGGACAGCATTTATAACAAATGTGATGAGTAAAGTTCTCTCTATAATGGTTAAATTAACCAAAACCATTTTTTTTTTTATTTAACACATCTAGATTTGTCGAGATTTTAAAAGTTGTTAATTTTACAAATTGGTGGGTAAAGGTAAGCCAAATTTAACTCAATAAGCTAAAAAAAAAGTTTTTATGTAAACGAATAATGGACAAAGTTACAAAGAATAGGAAAGTTTTACTAGAGTAATTATTTCCTCAAGACTTGTATAGTTGACATTTTTGTTTTACACCAATGTTTTTAAATGTTCACTGTTTTAATTTACTTTTCTCAGTATAACATTTAAATGGTTGTATGACTTTTCATCTAAGTGGCCATTTTATAATAAGTAAAACTTTGTCATTTAGCATGGAATTAAATAAGTCAATTCTCACTTAGGCAAATCACGGTATTAGTAATCTACATGGGATTAGCACTCAACTTTCCAACCAAAAGAGAGGTGAGAGGAAGATGTCCTGCTACTGTCAAGATCCTGGCAGGAGCCCAACAACGTGCAGACACAGTCATATGATTTTGGACTTTAATTGGTAAAAATTGGCATCTTTTTATTTCAATTTTCCTTCCTTGAGACTACCCTTCCTTTCAGGTGTGTTGAAGAAACAAACTATGGGTACGTGGAACATCCTGGCTGGATCTCGAGGATATTGTGCTAAGTGAAAAATTTCAAAGGTTTAAATAGCATATGACTTGATTTATATAGCATTCTTACAATAACAATTTTTATTGATAAAAGATAGATAAGTAGTTAATAGGATGTAGAGTTGTGGGAATGTTATGACCATTGACAGGTAACACAAGAGAGTTTCTTTGTTATGATGAGACTGTTATAAATTCTGATTTTGGTGGTTACTTGAATCTACATATGTGATGAAGATTCATAGAACCACACGTGTACACATGCACATGTACACAAAAGTATATGTAAAAAACTTGTGAAAACTGAATAAGATCTATATCTCAATTAATTTTACTGTACTGATGTTACTCTCTCCTGGTTTTCTAATATAAAATAGTTTTGTTAGTTATTTTAGTTAATGGAAGCTGGATGAACTCTACTATTTTTGAAATCTAGTTTCATTTTCAAACTATGTCAAAATTTTTAAGAAAAATTTTAAACAAATTGACCTTTAAACATTTGAAAAATTTTAGAAGTTTATCATAAAAATTGCAAATTAAAGCTATGCAAAGATACTGCTTTATCACCACATTCTGTTGAGGAGATTATGAGGACACAGGCATTTCCGTGCTTTGCTAGATAAAGAATTTAGTAATACCTAACAAGGCTACATATATATGTATTTACAAGCCATCATTCTTCTAGGTATCTACACTGATGACATCTCCAACAATGCAAAAGTACATATACAAGATGTAAATACCAAATACAGAAAACTACCTAAATGTCTAAACATAGATTGTTTGAATTAACTGTGGCATATTCACTCTATAAAGTACTACACAGCTGATAAAATGGAATGAAGAATGTATCTATGAAGTAAAACAGATTAATTTTCAGGACATTATTAAGTGAAATAAGCAAAATTTGAAAGAGCATATAAAGTATATTCAATCAATGTAAGAAACTATGGAAAACAAGAAAGAATATATCTATATCTTTATCTTTGTTAAATGTAATAGAATAGATATAAACTAAAAACATAAAGTTAGTTTCTTAAATGAGTGAGTATGGAAGAAAAGAAGAAAATCATAGGAAAGAATAACTGAATGACTCTTTTTGAGTGTAATTTCTTTCTTAATTTTTGACTTTGAAATACAAGTTAATGTTCTACAAATTCAACAAAATTAAATAAAAAAGAAATGGAAGAAACAAAAAAGAACGTAAAACCCAAACAAATCAAAACAAATTAGCCTAATTATTTTGACTATATACCTTCAGTCTTGATAAGGAAGTAGAGTATGAAAACTAAAACAAAATTTTATTCTCTCCTTTTTTTTTTTTTTTTGTCTGATGGTTTACTGGTTTGATTTGTTGAGGATATAAGGACAAAGCAATTCTGAAACCATTCTAAAAGCATTACAGGCTTGGACAAATTAGTAATCGTTCTGATGTTTCCAGCAGCCAGGCTTCTCACCTTGGAAGAAGTAATTTACATATACAAACTTAGGGAAGGTAAGAAGGATCCATCTGGGAATTGATGGTTCATTGGCAAGAACGCATGATTTTTAAAACATGGATATGTACGTGCATATACGTGATTATATGCGTAAATGAGAGTTCTTCAAAAAGTTCACAGAAAAATAGAATTAAAAGATAACACAAATCAATCTATGAACTTTTTTTTTTTTCCTTTTTGTCTTTTTCGTGACCGGCAATGGATCGCAACCCTCAGTGTCACACCCATACCGGACCGGGACTGGCAACGGGATCGCAACCCTCAGTGTTGCGCCCGCACCTCGCTCAGCCAGTGAGCAGCCGGTCTGTATGTGGGATCCGAACCCTCGGCGGGAGCGCCGCTGCGCTCCCAAGCGGCGCACTGTAGCAGTGCGCCACCGCGCCGGCCCTCTATGAACTTTTTGAAGTAACCTCATATATTTAGTTATGTGTTTACATGTATATTCATTTTAACATGTGCGCATATCTTTTCCAATTTCTATCTGCTAATCAGGCCAATAAATAAAGACACCTCTGCATCAGCAAGCCCACTAAGGTCTAGATCTTATTCTCTAAAATACTATCTCCCATTAATAAAATAACAAGGTCTCCTCAGAGAGATGGATGAATCTAGGTCTGGGCAGGGTACATTACATGTGAGCATAGACCATTATTTTGTGGGGGGTTTTGTTGTTGTTGTTGTTCCAGAAGTTCTGATAGGAGCATTTCAACAGGGCAATTAAGTCAACCTGAAGTGGCTCACAAAGCCAAATCTGGGATGATTTGAGAACCAAAATGATTAAGTACACTAATAAATGATTGAATAATATCAGAAGCTCTGAGCCTATTCAGGCATGAAATAGATAAAAAAAAAATAATAATAATAATAATAATAATAATAATAATAATAATAATAATTAAATGAAAGAAAGGGAAGAGTCTTGGTTAGAGTACAAGGCCATAAGTTGACTGACAAATATGTAGGGAGTACCACAGTTAGAAAAATTAGCATTTTACAGCCCTCATAATAAAGATTACTTCAGGCAAGAATCATCATTGGATGCTAAATTTAGGGAGAAATTTGAAAAAAAGAAGGGCTTTCAAAAGGTCCTAAAACAGCACAATATGTCTTACAAAGTATTCCAATAAAGATGGCATAACATAAATCTAATCTCCAGGAAACATGACACGAACTCTCAAGGAGGAAACTTCTATTAAACAAAAAGGAAGTGGAGACTACATTCTGAAAATTACTGATGACATAAAGGACAAAATTTACATGAAATTTCATATGAAAAGAGGCTTAGGAGACACAGCAACAAAATGCAATACCTACCTGTATATGGGGCATCCTGTCCTAGAGGAGAAATAATGCTATAAATGACATTATTGGGTCAACTGACAAAATTGGAATACAAACAGTAGACTAAAGTACTGTTTCAATTTTAAATTGACTGAGTTGATAACCGTACTGTTTATGTTAAAAATGTTTATTATTAGGAAATAAATGCTGAAGTATTTAGGGTTAAAAGGTCATAGTATATGTCATTTACCTTCACATTTTTCTGACTATCTATAGATATAGGCAGATATATTCATAGATATATTTATCTCTGTATACATACAGACAGAGAAGGAATGAGCGAGAGAAAGAGGGAAAAGTGAAGAAAGAAAAAGAAAGGAGTGAAGACAGGAAGGAGAGAAAGAAGGAGAAAGAGAAGTGGGGTAAGAGAACAAATGGTAAAACAAATCTCGGGTAAATCTTAATACTTAAAACTGTGAAGTGCATATGAAGTTCTGTTTACTATTCTTTGTCAACTTCTGTGCAAGTTCGAAATTATTTCTAAGTAGTATTTTTAAAAGAGGTTGACATCTTCTGGTCAGCAAATCCTCTTATTTCCACTCTAAAAAGGCACTTTTCAATTATGTCAATTCAAACATTTAAATATCAGCTCAAATTATTCTAGTAGCCATCTTAGAAAACTTAGAATTCAGCTTGATATTGACTCATTTTCCTCTACATCTTTTAACTTCTTTCTGCACTTTTTTATCTGTTACTCCTGTCCCGTTATTCTGTGAGAAATTTTACTGAAGTGTATAAGTTTATTATTAGGATTGGATAAATGATTCTACATTATTTCTCTATTACTGATTGCATTAGTCCATTTCTGTTGCTTATGACAAATACATGGAACTGGGTTGATGTATAAAGAAAACAAAATTTATTGCTTACAGTTTCTGAGGCTGGGAAGTCCAAAGTCCATCTGGTGGTGGTGACAGTGACCCAGGGGTCTCACATTGTGAGATGGTGGAAATAGAGAGACCAGAGAGGAAGAGACAGACTTCCTTCTTCTGTTAAAGCCCTCAGAACCATACCCCTGACCACCATTTTTAATCCATCCTCTACTGCACGGTCCTACAATCCAATCACCTCTTCAAGGTTCCACCTTTCAATTATCGTAATAGTGTTTTCCACCCTTTTAACAGTCACAGTGGGGGCTAAATTTCTAATACATGAAACTTGGGGGACACAGTTCAAGTTTCAATGAGTTTGGGGGAACATAATTTAATACTACACTGATAATATATTATCAGCTATATACATCTTCACTTAACCACTAAGATATTTGATATTTTCTTTTTCTTTAGAGTGTTTTTCCTTAAATGGTGTTTGTTTTTATTAATTTTATTTTAATTTTAAAAGATGGATGTGTCTATACAATTGATTTCTGTAGAAGAAAGGTATGATTTTCTCTTGTTTCTACTCATTATCCAGTCGGAAGCTTACAGAATTTTCTCCAGATTCTATTGCTTACAGGACACATTGATACCTGAAAATGAGGAATCACCAAATTTCCCTGAAATATCCTTTTTTCTCTTGTTGGAGGAGAATAGTCACTCCTTGCCTATGGACCACAAGATAATCACACTTGAAGCAAGTGCCTTATAAATGACAGTTGTTCTCCAAAAGATCCCTCAGTTTTCTTCCCTCATTGCTGCAAGCCACTGCCTGTAGCTCAGTTTAGCGAGAGCATAGAAAATAAACCTTGCTCTGAGATGAAATGATCTAGTCAACAAAGAAATTTCCAGACCTGTGTAATGTATACAGGAAGGATTTGGAAAAACATATTAGAAGTGGATCTTATGAATGCACAATATAAGGGCTGCATATTGAGGATAAGGAATTCACACAAGAGTTGAGTATTTTGGCAAAAACACCTAAAGCTGGTATCAATAGTTTACTGGATGATTACTTAAAGCATGGACTCAATGAAAATCCTCATTAAACTAAACAGACAAACCAGGACTTCCTCATATGTGTTAAATAAAGCATGATATAGTTCCATGAAGTGGGAATGTTAGGCTTGATTTGTTATAGTTGAACTGAACCTACTTGGTTGACTACATTTAGTCTCATAAATTTATTTGGATGGTCCAGAGAACACTGTTTTTATTAGAGCAAAAAAAGAAGGCAATGTTAAAGAATGGACTGGGATTTCTGAGAAACTCAGGAGTGGCTTTACTCTAGAGTCTAGATATTCTTCCACAGAGGTAGAGTCTCAAGCCAAAAAAGGATGATGCCACCTGCCCCTGTCCCTGCATGACAGGAGGAAGTGGCATCAAATAAGATTAGGGGCAAGGTGGACATATTTCAAAAAGCATTAAATCCCGGGAAGAAAGCAGAATCTCTTGACCTGCAACAGTTTATGGTATTAGATCTTGAAGTCACTAGCACTGAGATAAATAAATAGCTAATAGCAGTATTGCCTGATTTGTATAATAAAACTAAAATGAACATTGGCAAACAGGAGGTTAATGAGTCAGTTGCTACAATGAAAATAATGACCCCTCCTCCAGGTTCCAGATTTAAGTCAGTTTACTGATCCAGAATGGAGAAAAGGCCAATCAACTTGAGGTAAGATGTTGCAAAGCCATAATAAATATATTCAGTATGCTTTTCTTCCCAAAGAGACTCTGAAGCCACTCATCAAAGCATGTGTTACTTGAGAAAGTAGAATCCCCAGATTTTCAAGGTCTGATGAATATGGGGACTGATGTGGCAGTGATACTAGGAGATCTGGAATCCCACTTTGGTTTTATAATTAGAGTGGAATTGTAGAGGCTCATCAAAGCATGTGTTACTTGAGAAAGTAGAATCCCCAGATTTTCAAGGTCTGATGAATACGGGGACTGATGTGGCAGTGATACTGGGAGATCTGGAATCCCACTTTGGTTTTATAATTAGAGTGGAATTGTAGAGAGTCCAGTTATAAGTGGAGTTTGATCCCAAATCAGTGGACCCACTGACTACTGTGGTGGACAGATAAATGCCTCCTACCCAAAGTTTGTGCCCTAATCTATGGAACCCATGTATATGTTACCTTACATGACAAAAGGGACTTATGAGATGTGACTAAATTAAAAAGTTTGAGATGGAGAAATAGTCTTGGATTATCATGTGGTCTCAGTGTAATCAAAAGAGTTCTCCTAAGAGAAAGACGAAGCAGGAGAGTCAAAGGCGGAGAAGGAGGTGGGATACTAGAAGCAAAAGCTAAAGTGGCATGGGGCCACAGCTGAGCAACACAGGCATCTTCTAGGAGCTGGGGAAGACAGGAAAGATATTCTCCCCAGAGCCTCAAGAAGGAACTTACATTGATACTGATACCCTTTGATATTGATTTTAGTCTCAGAAGACCCACTTTGTATTTCTGACTGCCAGAATTAAAAATATTTTTCTCATTGTTTTAAGCCTCAAATTAAGTAAACTATAACAATAAGACACTAAAGTAACTACCCTGCAGTTATTTCATTTTTAAAGTATAGTGGAATAGATATTCTAAGCAGCAGGTAAAGCCTCCTATTGATTTCTTGTCCTGTGAAAGAAAGATTATCTTACAAACACCAAATAAATGACCATGAAACACACACACACACACACACACATACACACACACCATGAAACACACACACACACACACACAACAGTGAAAACAAATCTAAAGAAAGGTCACAGAAATTAGTGTACCTTCAAATATTTAGAAAATGTAGAGATAGAGGTTTCATCATAGCCCTGTTTAATTTACCTTTCTGAGTACTGCAGACACACTGGATTATGTTCAATGGTTGTAGACAACAATAAATGTAAACAGGTCATATCTCAGTTGTTGTTGCTTTTCTTGATGTTGTATGCTTAACAGAGCAGATAAGCATGGCTTCAGACACTTGACATACAGCTATTGTTTTATTTAATATTTCCATCTCATATACATGAGGAGGACAGATCAAAAGCATGTTGCCAATTCATGACAACAAAAGAAGAAAATATTTGCTCTTTGGATCAGGAGTATTTTATATCAACTGTTCTCTTTATTCATGTGGTAAAAAGGGGTTTTATACCACATGAATACATGAATATTTGGAAGGTATCATATTAACCTTCCAAAGAATATCATTCAGTTAACAGATTAATGACAGATGGTAGAAGAGAAGCCCCAAATTTGGTGAAGTATTCAAAATTGCAATTACCCAGGGCAAGCCAGCACATCACTTCAATATAAAAGTTAAGATGCTTCACTTTATACCTTCTTTTAATAATAAAAAGGCACAGAGTTTGGTGGAAGTTTATATATTTTGAAGGCAACACATGTTAACTTGGGAACACAGCTTCTATCTACTTTTTCATAGACTAAGAAAGCTGCCAGTTTCTCATACGTTCCAGGCAAGACAAAACAATTCAACAGCTCCACACTGTGATGTTAGCTGCATTATACTTTGGTGCATGTGATCCAAGATACACAATGTGGTAGAGGTATTTAGTGTATGAAGTCCTTAGAAACACCCAACTGGAGAATCAATACAGACTACTTAGGATTCTGAAGAATGCATTTCTTCCAAAAAGAGAACTGTTTGTTATACTTAAAATGTAGCTCAAGATTTCTGACTTCAACAATAACATGTGAAGATTTTGGAAGCTTCCTCTTCCATTACTATGAAAAATAAACAACTGGACAAAATGAAAATCAATGACTTTTCTTATACCCATCAGATAAATTAAGTTGCAGGGCAAACTGCCACCCCAAAATCTGGAGAGGCTGGTACACTCATAGAGCTCTGGCAGTTGAGATTTGCTTCTCTACATTGGAAGCCAGTTATTACTGGAGTAATAAGCTGGTAGAAACACTTAAATGGTAATTTTGACAAGTTGATGGATGCCGATTTGGTATTAGCATAAAAATAAGAAGCTCCTATAGTCTTAGGAAACTTCCCACACTTCCCTGGGCATTCACTTCAGGGACCCCACCAGATTGTTGTTGTGAGGATCAGGGAATGTTCTCTTTGTGGCTCTGAAGGGGGATAAGGAATAATAACGATTGTGAAATATGCCCAGAGCCTTCTCTATAGTAAAAGCTAACATGCTAGGGGAAAATAATTTACCAGATTCATCAGAGCATACTTCTAAAACCCTACCCAGATGGGTGAAGGGAATTTCTACCAGCTCCCTCCAACCTTTCTGTCTTCTCTAAGGGAGGAAAAATATTCAACAGGAGATAGGGCTTTACAAAAAGATATTGGGAACAGGATAGCCAGCTAAAAGAGTAGAAAAGTAGGGGTGCAAACTATGTGAGTGAAGGAAAGAGGGAAAAAACTTGTGAAAGTCCTGGCATTGAGACACAGGACTACTAAAAGAGTCAAAGTTAATCAGAGTATTCCAAGACACTGTTCTCCCCCACATGTTACCACCACAGCAACAGGGCTCCAGTACAGTAACAGTAGATTCTTGTGGAAAAGTCTTTAATACAGACTCTCCCAGAAGCAGGATATAGGAAAGGACCAAGAAAAGAAAAGAGAAATAAAGTGAATAGTAGAGAAATTTAGAGCCTCTCAACCTAACCTCCCACAAACATTAAACACGAGTCAACTCCTAAATCCTCACTCTAAAGCCTACTATTTACTCAGTTTCTATTAGCTGATATTGTGTGTCCTGCTCTCAACAAATAATCACAAGGCATAACACAAGGAAGAAAACCAATAGTTATGAAGACAGAAAGTATGTATCACAACCATACTCAAATATGACCAGACTCTAACAACTCAGCCATGTTAGAATTATCAGAAATAGAATTTAAAATAACAATTTATCGGGCCGGCCCGGTGGCGCACTGGATAGTGCACTGCTTGGGAAGTGCGGCGGCGCTCCCGCC
>NW_007736208.1:8024-9195 GCF_000696425.1 Galeopterus variegatus | reverse complement strand
AAAAAAATGTTAAAAGAAGTTCTGAGAAGACCTGTTCTGGAAAAAATGCTAAAAAAATGTTAAGAGAAGAAAAATGACACAGGTTAGAAACATAAATCTACAAAAAGAAAGATTAGCTCAGAGAAGAAATAAATGTAGGCAGAATTTTTTTTTCTTATTTTTAATTTACCTAAAATATATCTGTTTTTAAAGTAATATTAGTAATAATAAACTTCATAAGCACATTGAAAAGTGTAGTGAATGAAGCAGTGTCACAAGAGATTGGAAGGAGGGACTGGGCATATTCTGATACAAAACATCTGCACTACTTTTGAAGTGATATAGTGTTATTTGTTAGTAAATTTATATTATTTAAAATGTATATTATAAATTCTAAAACAGCTACTAAAAATGTATAAATGATACACAAAACAGGAGATAAAATGGAATCATATAAAATGCCCAATTAAAACTAGAGAAGTCACAAAAAGGAAAAAACTGTAAGCAAACGAAGTAAGTGAAACGAATAGAAGACAGTTCCAAAGATGGTACACAGATTCAACTCACAAATGATCCCTTTAAATGTGAATGGTCTAAACACATCAACTAAAAGGCAGATATTGTCGAGTGGGTTAAAAAACAAGATCTATTTGTTATCTTTACAATATTCAATATTCAGTCTACATATAAAAACACTCAGCTTAAAAATAAATAAATGGTTATACCTAAGATCAACTGATTTTTATCAAAGTCTTCAGGACCATTCAATGGAGAAAGAACAGTATCACCAAGAGGTATTAAGACAGATAGATATCCACATGCAAAAGAATGAAGTTAGACCTTATCTCACATGATATGCAATAACTAACTCAAAAGTGCCAGAAATCTAAATGTAAAAGCTAAAATTATGAAACTCAGAAGAAAATATAGAGTTAAATCTTCATGACCTTGGATTTGGCAATGATTTCTTAAATCTGACATTAAAAAATCAAGTAACAAAAGAAAAAAAATGTAATAGAACTTTATCAAAATTTAAAACTTGTGATTCAAAGGACACCCTTGTTACACTTCTCTCTGTGTAACCTAGATAAAAAAAGAAAGACTCACTCAAGGTAATATGAATAAGGCCTGGAGGGACTGTCACCCATCAGGGGAGCCCCCGTGATTTAAAGTTAGCCTCTCTTTTTATTGA
>NW_007736208.1:5668-6805 GCF_000696425.1 Galeopterus variegatus | reverse complement strand
TTCTCCAAAAATACGAGATGTAATGTCCCTCCCAAATATTTAAAAATTAAACAACACACATCTACATAGCACATGGGCTCAAGCCTAGTTCAATAAAAAAAAATAAAAAATGAAAATACATAAAAGTAAAAATAAAACATCAAAATTTGTGGGATGCTGATAAAGCAGTGTTCAGAAAGAAAATAATGTTAGATGCATATACAGGAAAAGAAGAATGAAGTAAAAGCCATAACCTAAGTTTCCACCTTATAAAACTAGAGAAATAAGAGCAAATTAAACCTAATGCAAGCAGAAAAAAGAAAACAATAAACATGGGAGATACTAGTAATACAGAAAACAGAAAAACAGTAAAGAAAAATCAATGAAATCAAAACTTTCCCTTGGAAATATCAATAAAATCAATTAAGCTCTAACCAGATCAACCAATGAAAAAAATTACCAAAATCATAAATAAAAGAGAATTCAACACTACTGAATGTGTGGGCTTTTAAAAATTAAAGAAATAATGTAAAAAAAAAAAAAAAAAAACCTCTATGCCTACCTTTGACATTCAGATGAAATAGACCAATTTCTTGAAAGATACAAACTACTGAAAGCCATCGAAGGATAGGTAAATAATATGAAAAAGCTTATATGTACCAAAGAAATAGAAAGAATAATTAAGAGCCTTTCAGCAAAGGAGGGATCTTCCATTAGCAGAGAGGGGATAGCTGCGTGAGCCATTAGCAGTCACTGATGACAACAGATGGAAGATGGGATGGCAGCACGTTAGAGTGGACCTGGGCAGGCACAAACATTATCTGCTACAGATATGAAGGGGGAGTTATCTTCATATCTCCAAGGCTGATGTTCAGTTCTTTGACCATTGTGATTGTTTGCAGATAATGTCTGCTCTCAATGGTCAGAGCCCATGCCATATTAAATATTGCAATGTTTTTCTCAGAGAGAGAGACTGCAAAATGAATACATCAAGGAAACAGTAGGATACACAAATCGGGAGCTGAGCCATGTTCAGGGGAAGTTAAGAGCAGTGAAAAATATCACACATGTAAGGCAGATTTTAGAATAGATCAAATTCCTATGAATAACTCTCAGCAGCATTCTCTCTCTCTCTCTCTCTCTCTCTCTCTCTCTCTC
>NW_007736208.1:2867-4196 GCF_000696425.1 Galeopterus variegatus | reverse complement strand
GGAGGTTATATTGCTTATTCTGAAAATAATTTTCAAACTTTTCATTAGTTTTGGTTAACTGGTTTTTGTTTATTTGTTTCCTTATTTGAGCCAGGTTTATATTTGTTCAGTATTACAGAGTGTTATTCAAAGATTTGAAATTGGTTTTATGTCAGTCCTCCTATTAAAGAACATGAAGTAACAAGTTTAGTCTCCGAACAGGCATGCACTCTTCCAACAGAAAAATACGCATCAATGGAACGATGCAGAGTTAGGAAAGCACCCATGTGGTACTGTGAAAGAAGAGAAGTTTGGAAACCATATCGTCTAGTAACTGGTGATCACATATAAATCTGCATAGACCTAGAGAGACGACACAGAAACAGAGTGGAAGNATGTAATAGAACTTTATCAAAATTTAAAACTTGTGATTCAAAGGACACCCTTGTTACACTTCTCTCTGTGTAACCTAGATAAAAAAAGAAAGACTCACTCAAGGTAATATGAATAAGGCCTGGAGGGACTGTCACCCATCAGGGGAGCCCCCGTGATTTAAAGTTAGCCTCTCTTTTTATTGACAAGACAAGAAAGTTTTACAAGAAAAATCAGTTGATTCACTCATCAAAGAAGGGCATAAAACCAGGCAATATTACAGAAGTGCACGATGGCCAAGTATGGCTTTGAACAACTGAAACTAGTAATAGCAGTAAAATTAACAATGTGAAATTCCAGAATGCAATTTGTAAAAAGCTAAGTCAATCCACCAAACAAACAGCTTGTCTTTAGCTAATATTTTCTTTTCCACATACTTCGTACAGCGATTGCCTTAAAGAAGTTAGACACAAAACTACATATTGAACGATTCTATTTAAGCAAATATCCAGAATCAGAAAATCCTTAAAGAGAGAAAGCATACTAGTGATCGCCAGGATCGGGGAAGAGGGAAGAAAGAGAGGTGACTCCTGATGGAAACAAGGTTTCCTTTTGGAGTAATGAAAATGTTCTGGAGGTAGATAGTGACAGTGGTTGCACAACATGGTGAATGTAATAAATGCCACAAAGATTATCAGTGATAAAAAGGGGAATCATATAATGAAGTGCCAGTTCTCCAAAAATACGAGATGTAATGTCCCTCCCAAATATTTAAAAATTAAACAACACACATTTACATAGCACATGGGCTCAAGCCTAGTTCAATAAAAAAAATAAAAATTGAAAATACATAAAAGTAAAAATAAAACATCAAAATTTGTGGGATGCTGATAAAGCAGTGTTCAGAAAGAAAATACTGTTAGATGCATATACAGGAAAAGAAGAATGAAGTAAAAGCCATAACCTAAGTTTCCACCT
>NW_007736208.1:0-1276 GCF_000696425.1 Galeopterus variegatus | reverse complement strand
CACACACACACACACACACACACACACACAAAGAATAACAATTCTGCAAATATTTTTATCTTGAGATTTCCATGACAACTATTTTATTTTCTTACAAAGTAAGAAAATAGTTTTGAATTCATGCATGGTAGATGATAGAGCTGAGGAAATGATCAGTTAAGTGACAGTATACCATTTAAAGTCAGTGAAATAGTGAAGAGAATAATCCTCATCTGCAATGACATGGAGTTTTGCCAGAATAAACTTGCCTTTAGACAAAATTTTAAAAATCAGAACAGAAACCAGGAACCTTACAATAATGCCCAAGTCACCACAGACATTTAAAACAAAAACACTTATAAAGAACAAAAAGAATTGTAAAACTTTTTTGGAAATTAATGTACAAAGCAATAAATGTATTCACAATATAATCAAATACCAGTCATAATTAAGTTGCCCATTAGCTTCTGGTGTAATCTAGTTTCTACCTATTAACCTGATACTATGTAAATAACATCAAGAAAGGTGTATGCTTCATTAAAATTACTGAATTGTTTATGAATAACGATTAAAATGGCAGATTTTGAGAGAGCAAACAATTGAGAAAATTAATTCTGAAGTCAAAAGTTGCAACCGCTCTATATGAGGGTATGTCATATTATCTTTCAATTCTATTTTTTCGTGAAATTTTTGAAGTACCCTTTTTTGTACTATGGGTGACTAACTTCATTTCCTCAATTTTGCCATGATATCCATTCACTGAAACAGTGTAGCTAAAACATAAATCTTGGCTAAGAGGAGCAATAATTTAAAAACTAGATAAAACATACTAGCTTATTTTCTTGTTTTTAAAGACAGATAACTATAAGCAAAAGAGCATTATTCATTTCACTTAACTATAGCACATTTCTTTATATTTGAATTTTTTCCACGATATGAACCAGTAAATAAAGATGATAGGTACACCAGTGAAAGTTGTTCAAAAGTATAACTTGATTTTTTTTTAACCTGTATCATCTATCAATTAGCTACAGGTTTCTAAATTTACTGGAGGTTATATTGCTTATTCTGAAAATAATTTTCAAACTTTTCATTAGTTTTGGTTAACTGTTTTTTGTTTATTTGTTTCCTTATTTGAGCCAGGTTTATATTTGTTCAGTACTACAGAGTGTTATTCAAAGATTTGAAATTGGTTTTATGTCAGTCCTCCTATTAAAGAACATGAAGTAACAAGTTTAGTCTCCGAACAGGCATGCACTCTTCCAACAGAAAAATACGTATCAATGGAACGATGCAG
>NW_007736207.1:58571-67402 GCF_000696425.1 Galeopterus variegatus | reverse complement strand
CAAATTAACTTGCATAGCCAGGAGCAATCAGTTTCTGGCATAAAGATTTCATCATGTAAAGCACAGCCATCTGAGCAGATTGTCACGTAGGAGCGGTCTCACAAGAAGGGGTGTGGGGCTTCAGGCCCCCAACAGTTTCCTAATGCAAAGCCCCAGAATATTCTGGGAAATGTAGTCTCACTGATCGCTGAGGGAACAGGTACAAGAGTAGAGAAAGGTCTGGTGTGTTTCTTCTGCACGTGTGCATCCTTGCACCGGCCCCCCCCTTCTGGGAAATGTAGTGTTGCCTTGCAATGACGTCACCCTCCCAGTACTACTATGAGACAGGGTTTTTAGGGTCTCTACTGCGCATGTGCGGCTTTCGGGCATGCTGCCATCTTTTGTGTGGCGATACCAGGAGTTTTCCTGTCCCCCAGCGCTGCTCCTCAGATCCAGCGGTTGGATTGTGCGTCCTTGAAAGTGGGCGTGAGGGTGAAAGAGGAGCTCCTTGGGCTTGGGGGTGCTGGGGAGCGGGACGGTGTCCCGGCACCTGGGGGGCAGAAGCGCCGTGGGCCTCGGGCGGGAGGGGCCTGACTTGCCGCACCAGCGCGGGCCTGAGCTGGCCGAGAAGGGGCACCTGGGCTGCACTTCCAGAGGATTCTGTTAGAGGAGAGTGCTGCTGGAAGGCGGGCGTGCACTGCTGGGTGTGAAGAAGCCGGTTCCAGGTGTACTAGAATGGCGGTTTAGGTACAGGGTGGCAACAGGATCGTGGGTGGGAGTGTCTGAAGACAGCGAGCCTGGGAGGTGTGCAGGAGGTCACGTTCCACCTCCGCCATCAGGAACCTGGTACTAGCCTATGCGCCATTCACTTTATCCATCTGTAACGTGAGCGTGTTGCTATTAGTGTAAGGCCCCAAATTTCCAGAGAAATAATTGTGAGGTGTTGAGTGTTACTCTGTGGCAGTTGTGGGGTGGGGTTTCTTGGTGTCTCTTCAAGGTCAAGTTTTTGGTCCCTCCTGCACTGTGTAGTCTGCCTAGCACTCCTGGTCTGTGTTTACAGACTTTGATATAAGACCAAGTTTTCAGGGACAGTGACTTCTAGGAGGGGCTATTGGGGCATGGGATGACATTCTGGTTTTCTTTGGGGTACAGGAGCTTTGACAAAGCTTGAAGGATGACATTCTGGTTTTCTTTGGGGTACAGGAGCTTTGACAAAGCTTGAAGGAGGGCGCTCTATGAATATGAATAAGAATCCCACCTAGGAGAACATCACTGTGGCCTGAACCCTCTCAGTACTGCTTCAGAGCAGAGGCAAAAGAGTCCCAGAAAGGCTAGCTTTTACAGACCATGCATTCAGTTTAGTGCTTACAGTGTGCAAGAGTTGGATCATAATATCTCATTCAGGAGCTACTTGAGACTGGGAGGTATTGGAAAGTTTAGGCCAACTTTCAAAAGGGAGTCTGACTTTGAGAAGAATAGGCAGAGACCTAGGAAATGTTAGTCACTGAAGAGGTTCGAAGGTGTTCTGTGGGGTGCAGGAATAACCTGTTGTAGCTGAGAGGATCTGTCTGCAGTGCTCTCTGAACACCCTCCCATTCTTTCAATTTTTCCTAATTGTTCCTAGTGTCCAAGCTCTCTCAAACCCAGCCTATCACTAGTTTTGGCATCTAGAGACATGCTGATGGTTTTATATCTTCATAGTTTCTTGATGTTGGTTCAGGAATATTTTGTGAGGTATTTCTATCTTGGAAGAAAAGTGAAAATAATTAGATATGAAGAAATGTGGGTTGCCCAGGGTCACATGATTTGTTGATCTTACACATCCTGACTTTTTGCCTATTCTTCATTTTGCCATACTACCATCAAAACAACTGTTTGTTTACTGTTGAGAGTACTTCTGTAATGCTGAAGTCAACTTAAAACAATGTATGCTTTAACATGCATTGCCTTACACATACCTGTCCTTTTTTGATCTCCAGTGCTTCCTGTGGATCATGTCACCACAGAGTAAATAACAAGTACTTCCCTTAATGTCAGTATTCTGTTCTTGAAGCACTAGCATGTTTCAAACACTTCGTGGAGAAATCCTTATTTTCTTTTAATTTCCACGAACTTTAGAAAGTACTCTGGTACAGTTCACTGCTAACTTATAAGAAACAGATACTTTTTATGTTTTTAAAGTAAACAGCTTCTGTGTGATACTAAACAAAGCAAAACAAAACAAAAAACCAGAAAATCTTGCACCATACTTTACTGATGTGCAAATAGTTGCTTTTATTGGTTCATGTAGCCTGTGTTAGCGCCAGAAACCTCGATGAAGTACTCTTAATTGACATTCATTGTAATTTTCAAAACTTGTCCCTGTGGTTTTGAAGGTCTATTGGTTGTATTTGACACGGACTTTAAGGTTTTTTTCCGCACAAAATTTTGTTCAAAACATATTGAGTTCTAGGGGCTTAAGTGTATCATTTAGCATTTGCCATGTAAGGAACAAATCAAAACCCAAATGGCTTTTTTTTTTTTTTTTTGCCTTTTTGTCTTTTTTCGTGACCGGCAACGGATCGCAACCCTCAGTGTTGTGCCCGTACCAGACTGGGACCGGCAATGGGATCGCAACCCTCAGTGTTGCCCCCGCTCCTCGCTCAGCCAGTGAGCAGCCGGTCTGCATGTGGGATCCGAACCCTCGGCAGGAGCGCTGCTGCGCTTCCCAAGCGGCGCACTGTAGCAGTGCGCCACCGGGCTGGCCCCCCAAATGGCTTTTAAAACCTAGCCATTTTATTATGTTGAAGTTCTGTGAATCCACATTTTGGATGTGTTTAGCTGGGCAGTTCAGCTTTAGTTAGCTTTAGTCAAGCTGACTTCACTCACATATCCTGTGATTTGTGCCGACTTTTGTCTGGGCCCTGTGTCTCCAAAAGTGTAGCCCCAGACTTCTTCACATTATGAATGTGTTTAAGAAGGCAAGCACCAGTGGCCAGTACTTGTCAAACTTATGTTTGCATGACATTTGTTAATGTGCCATTGGCAAAATCAAGTCACATAGCAAAGCCCAGTTCATTGTCAGAGCATACTACATCAGGGTTTGGGTGCAGGGAGATCCATCACTGGGTAATGTTACTGGAATAGTGTACCAAAAGAAATATACATAATGTGCATTTTATTTTATTTTTAAAAGTGGGTTGGTAAAGGGATTTTAACCCTTGACTTGGTGTTGTCAGCACCATATTCTACCAAGAGAGCTAACCAGCCATCCCTATATAGGGATCTGAACCCTTGGCCTTGGTGTCACCACCACACTCTCCCAGTTGGGCCATGGGCAAATCCCATAATGTACATTTTTTACCTATATGATTATGGGTAAAAGATGTTGGGTTGCAAGATGTGTACTAAACAGATATTTAGATACATATAAATAAGATGTGTTGTAGTGGAAACATTATATTAATATGAAAATAGTTAATATAGCCTAACTATATTCCTATAGCATTAGTTTTAGTAATGACACAATGTGTTTTTCTTTGGTTTAAATGATGAAATTTTATTTTAGGTAATGTTGATTCTCGCTAAATCAGTAGGCAATGTATGTTTTCATTAACTCAAAAATAAATTGTGTGTCTAATGTGTACCAATTAATGTACTTGCAGATGCACATTTAATGGGTCCTTGTTGCAACTTATTGACAATAAAGGATTGTTGTTTGTTTGTTTGTCTTTTCCAGCTAACGTGTAGAGAGTTTTGGGCAGGAGAATCTGGGGTCAATCCACAACAGTTCTCTCCTTAACCTACTCCATTCCCTCCCCTCCCAGCTAAGCTGCCAGAGTGAACTGTGCATTTCCGAGAGCAAGAAAAGATGGATAAATTTCTGGTGAGTTGTTCCTTTATTTATTCCTCATTTTTTTCACTGTATTACCTGGGTATTATGGGGAGCATGAATTAAAATGGGAAAGTAGAAATGAGTAAACCTCACCTTGAGGGAAGTGTATATGTGTAAAGTCAAGCCTGGCTCTACATTCTGAAATTCCATCTCTATTAGAATGTTTTTGACTGCCAACCTGAAAATAAATACATAGCTTTCCACAGTGGAAATGGTTAGTGAGTGCTAAGGCACATGTTGCTAAATAAGTAGACTGTAAGGTTTCATATAATTTAAGACCTTCTCACCCACATAATTTTGCTTAAATATTCTGTGTTCTGGGGGCTTATGTGTATTATTTAGTATTTGCTGTGTAAGAACAAATCGAAACACAATGGTTTCAAATATCTGACCATTTTATTTTCTTGAAGTTCTATGGATTGACATGTTGAGTGTACTCAGTTGGTTAGTTTTTGTGCTAGCATTACTTGGGTGGCAAATGCAGCTTTAGTGACCTGGTGCTGTGATTGAGGCTGTTGGTACAAGATGGCTTAACTTACATGTCTGGTGGTTTATGTAGAGATTTGGAAGACTGTACTTGATTCATTGATAAAATATGGAATTATCACTTAAATTACAGTGAAGTTCTGTGCCTATTTTGTAGTCTTTTTCTAACTTGAATCCTCTGCCACATTTGAAAGTGCTGTTCATGATCTTCTCATGGAAATTCCTCTGTGTTAATTTCTCTCATGCCATTACTGATGGTTTTCTGTTCTGAATTCTTCTCCTTTCTTCTTCTAAACATTGCTCATCACAGGGCTTCATTCTGAGTGCTATTCTTCTCACTGCTCTTCTTCTTGACTGATTCAGTCCTCTGTAGTTTGCACTCTTGGTTCTCTTTAGCTTCTTCCCTTTTCTGCTTCTTCTCTTTTCCTTGGGTCATAGGTTCAACTTGCTGTTGACTGCTTGAATAGCTACAAAAGTAGCTATTCAAAAGGCACCTTAACATCACTGAATCCAAAATGAGATTGACATCTACTTCTTTTCTCTTACATGTGGTATCAGTTCAATCCATGCAGTGACCAAAGCCAGTTTAATGGGGTGTTTTGTGGACTCTTCCCTATTGTGTCTAATCCTTTGTGGTGTCAATCTTTTTTTTTTTTTTCCTTTTTGTCTTTTTTTCATGACCAGCAACGGATCGCAACACTCAGTGTCGTGCCCGTACCGGACCGGGACCGGCAACGGGATCGCAACCCTCGGTGTTGTGCCCGCACCTCGCTCAGCCAGTGAGCGGCCGGTCCGTATGTGGGATCCGAACCCTCAGTGGGAGCGCCAACGTGCTCCCAAGTGGCGCACTGTAGCAGTGCGCCACCAGGCCGGCCCGTGGTGTCAATTCTTTCTACTTTTGTTTGCTCATTCTTTTCATTCTGATTTCTGTATACACTGCCGATATTGGGGGAAGAGGTATTGGTACTTATAAAGACAATAACTTTGTTCCATTGGAAATATTCTTGTAAAACTCTGAAGGGCATGTTTCCTGGGTGATGAGTTTCAATCCCTGTTTACCTGTGCTTCTAACCAGCACCTGTGGTGACATCCTTAAACATCTGAGAGGAGAAAGCCTTCAGAAGTTGGTGGGACATTCATGAAGAGCCAATGAAAAGTCATGCAAAGAATAATAGCAGAAATTGCAGATTTTAATAATTTGTACATTTTGTTTCCATAAATTTATGTCAATGATTCTATGTGTAGTTGTTCTTACTGTACAGTTTTCTGTTTCTAGTTCAAGGAGACTTTTCATGTTTTTTTTTTTTCCTTTTTGTCTTTTTTCGTGACCGGCAACAGGACCACAACCCTCGGTGTCGTGCCCGCACTGCGCTCAACCAGTGAGCGGACCCGTCTCTATATGGGATCCAAACCCTCAGTGGGAGTGCCGCCACGCTCCCAAGCGCCGCACTCTACCGAGTGGGCCACCAGGCTGGCCCACTTTTCATGTTTTTAAACTTTCTTACCTATTGTATTGTACTCTCTCCTATTTCAGGTAATCACTTAAAAATAAATGAGAAAAATGGGTATGTGTATTAGGCATCAGTATGTTTATAAACTAGAACCATAGCTAACAGTTGGTTAAGAAAGAAAAGTGACAAAATAGTTAACTGAAAGTTGACATTCTCAAAGTTTGAGATGTAACATAAGATGTGAAATGCTGGCTTTATTTTGGAACTAATGTTCACTGTGAACTTAAGTGCTTCCTGTTGCATATCAGAGTACTGTCTATGGTCTCTAATGATTTGTTTGGTGTTCCAATGGTCAGCTGTGTAACAAACTGATACAAAACCTAGCTGCTTAGAGTAAGAATTTCTTCCTTACTCCATGTTGGAATGTTGTGGGTAAGACTGTAAAATGTCATTGTGGGTTAGCTGCTGCATGATGTGTCTGGTCTCACAGGAAGGACACTAATGGCTGGGGACATTGGGCAGACATCCAGCCCTCAGATTCTGGCAGTCTCATGGTAGTAAGGTTTGTCTGGCTTCTCCCAGGGCCTAGGAAGAGGCTGTGAGGCTTCTGGGTATCTCTACTCAGATACCAAAGCATATCTCCTAACACATTTTGGTAGTCAAGCATATCACTAGGAGCCACCCTGATTTAAGAAGAAGACAATTAGATTCCACTTCCCAATAAGAGGAATAGTAAGACTTTGCAGCAGTCTTTATTATTATTTTTTTTAATTTATTTATTTTTTCCTTTTTGTCTTTTTTCATGTCCGGCAATGGATCGCAACCCTCAGTGTCGTGCCCGTACCAGACCAGGACCGGCAACGGGATCGCAACCCTCAGCGCCGCGCCCGCACCTCACTCAGCCAGTGAGCGGGAACCGCTCTGTATGTGGGATCCGAACCCTCGGCGGGAGCGCTACTGCACTCCCAAGCGGCGCACTGTAGCAGTGCGCCACCGGGCCAGCCCTGCAGCAGTCTTTAATAGACCACAGTTTGCTCTCTGGCCACAAGTTTCTACCACATGTGAAATGTACTTTGCCCCTCTCAAGAGCACTAGAAATCTTCTGTTATACAATTGACTGAAAACCCAAGTAAATCATGTCTAGTGACCTGTTATCTTATGTCTCCTAAACATGTGGCCAGCTCACATTGCAGAGAATGGCATAAACATGTTGACACTCCTCTTCAGTGGGTGGTAAGGGGCGGTACCCAGCAGGCGTGGGTTTGAGAAATAGTTTGTGCCCACTGGGCACCTGGTTTAGTTCTTTTTTTTTTTTTTTTGGTCTTTTTCGTGACCAGTAAGGGAATTGCAACCCTTGGCTTGGTGTTGCCCGCATCGCACTCAGCCAGTGAGTGCACTGGTCATCCCTATATAGGATCCGAACCTGTGCCGGGAGCATCGCTGCACTCCCAGCCCCACACTCTCCCGAGTGCACCACGGGGCTGGCCCCTGGTTTAGTTCTTTTGTTAGGGCCCTGTGTTTGTCTCTGGAAACAATGTGTCCTGCTTCTGCACTGTGTCCTCCAGGCTCTCACTATTCTCTGTCAAAATCCATTTTTCTTAAATGCCTGAGTTTGCAGTTGACCAATTTCTTTGCCTATTTTTAGCTTATAATAGTTGAAAATCCAGTGACCCTTAAAAAATATTTTTAATTATGCTCTTTTGATACAGGAAATAACCCTTGTACATCTTTAAAAAGCATGAGATTCCAAGCATGTACTATAATCCATTATACCAATGCTACGTCTGTGTTAGGCGCTTTTTTCTCTGGCCTCAACTTCTCTCTGAGGCAGCTATTTCTTAAGAAGTTTTATTTATCAGACACTGTCTGTGTGTCACACCCTGTGGTACTTAGAATACTGGAAGTAGTTTTGGTTTTTGGCTTTTTTTTTTTTAAAGAAAACACTGTAATTCTTGAAACAAAGTAGTTTCTGTCTTTGAAAATATTTTGTTGGAAAAAACTTGGATTGAAAAGCAGTTTTCTTTTAAATTCAGCAAGTTTTGGCTTCTTTACATTTTCTTTAAATTTTGTTTGAAATTGAACAACTTTTTTGTTTTATTGTTATTTAGTTTCCTGATGGATGCCCTATGTGGGTATCCAAACCCTTGACCCTAGTGTTATCAAAACCGTGGTCTAACCATCTTAGTGATCTGGCCAACCAACCTTCTTTAATTTATCTTTCTTCTCATATTTTCTCAGAGGCAGAGAGAGGAGACCAGCGAACACTTTTCCTGTTGTTCACAGAAGTCTGCTTCAGCAAACCCCTGAGAGATTGAGATTTCCTTTCCATTTTCCATGCTGTCTATCATTGACAATATTGTGGCCCACATCCTTCAGCACTCCATTTATTTCTGGTAATATATTTTGTGCTGAAGCTTTTTTTGGCTAGTATTAATATTTCCACTTAAGCTTTTCACAATTAGTTTTTGTGTAGTACTTTCAATTTAATTTTGTTTTTTAACTTTCAGTCTGTTTGTGTCTTTGTATTTAAAGTATATGTCTCTGGACAGCATATTATTGGGTCTTAAGTTTTCTATCAAATCTGATAGTTTTTGCCTTAAGTAGACTATTTAGACTAATTCCATTTAATCTACTTATTAAAGGGGGTAGATTTAGGACTGCCATCTCGCTATTTTTCTTTCTTGTTGTCTCATCTACATTTTAATCCTTTGCTCTTTCTTTTCCCTAAATTTTTAAATAAAATATTTTTAAATATTTTAGTTTGTTCCATCTATTGGTTTTTAAGATATTTATTTTAATTTTAGTTTTGATAAAGAAAAATACATATAACCAAAAATTTAGCTTTTGAATCATTTTTTACCTTTAAGTACTGTTATGTACATTTACAGTGTTTTGCAGGAGATATCAAGAACTTTTTTCAATTTGGGATATTGAAGCTATATATCCATTAAATGACAACTCTCAATTTTCCCCTCCTTATAGCTTCTGGCACCTGATATTCTTTTTTTTTTTTTTTTTTTTTTTTTTTTTTTTTTTTTTTT
>NW_007736207.1:4464-57571 GCF_000696425.1 Galeopterus variegatus | reverse complement strand
CTTTTTTTTTTTTTTTTTTTTTTGTCTTTTTTCTTTTTTCGTGTCCGGCAACGGATCACAACCCTCAGTATCGCGCCCATACTGGACCGGGACCGGCAACGGGATTGCAACCCTCGGCACTGCGCCTGCACCTCGCTCAGCCAGTGAGCAGGAACCGGTCTGTATGTGGGATCCGAACCATCGGCAGGAGAGCCACCACGCACCCAAGTGGCGCACTGTAGCAGTGCACCACCGGGCTGGCCCAGGCACCTGATATTCTAGTTTCATTTATCAAAATTTGACTCATATCAGTGGGACCATACAATATTTGCAATTTTGTGAGTGGCTTATTTCACTTTGCATAGTGTCCTCACTGTTCCTTGTTATATTTCAAGATTTTATTTCTTTTTATGGCTGAATAATATTCCTCTCTGTGTACATACCACAATTTATTTGTTCATTCATTCTTGGATGGATGTTTGGAATGCTTGCACCACTTCACTATGTGATTAATGCTGCTATGAACACTGGTGTGGAAATTTTTAAAAATGATTTAGCTATTAATTATTTGGGGCATATACATTGAACTTGGACTTCTGAATCACATGGTAATACCATTTTTAATTTTTTGGGAAGCCAGAGTATTTTTTTAAAAATGGTACAGGGGCTGCACTATTTCATACTGCCACCCACAGCCATACTAAAGTTACAATTTCACTGAAACCTGTTACTCTCTATTGAGAGTGAAGCTATATTTCATTGTGGTTTTGCATTTTCTAATGTTTATGCTATTAAGCATCTTATGTGTTTGTTAGACACTGGTATATCATCTTTGGAGAAATGTCTATCCAATTTCTTTGCTACTTTTTTGTTGGGGGGTGGTGTTGGAGTGGCTGCCTGGAATGGGGAACTGAACCTTCGAACTTGGTGTTACCAGAGCTAACCAGTAAGCCACCTTCTTTCCTTGTTTTTTAAACAGGTTATTTGTTTTCTTGTGTAGCTGTGGAACATTTTCTCATCGTGTATTCTTGATGTTAATTTCTTCTGACAGATGATTTGCAACTATTGTATTTTTTGAGGTGCTGACAAATAGATTTTTTTTTTTAATTTAAGATTCTACACAGTCATTGCTAGTATGTTGAAACGTGATAAAACTTTGTTTATTAACCTTTTGTCCTGCAATCTTGCTGCAATAACTTACTAATTCCAGGAGTTTTTCCACTTACTTACTAGAATTTTTTACGCAGTTACTCATATCACCTGCAACCAAAGACAATTTTATTGATTTATTTTTCCCAGTCTATAATCTTTTATTTCATTTTCTTCTGTTATTGCATTATGAAGTACTTTAGTGTGATGTTGTGAGTGGTGAGAGGGCCTATTATTTCCTTCTTCTTGATTTTCTGGAAAAGCTTTGAGTATTTCACCATTAATAATAATGTTAACTACAGTTTCCTGTAGCTAGTCTTTATTAACTTGTGAAGTTCCCCTCTATTTCTAATTTACTGAGAGTTTTTATGATGAATGGCTGCTGTATTTTGTCAAAGGCTTTTTCTGAGTCTGTTGATATGACCATCTAACTTCTTTGTTTTTAGTGTTTTGATGTGAATAATTAATTTGTTCAAGTATTGAACAAGCCTTGCATGCTTGGGATAAACACCACTTGGTTGTGGTGCATGACTCCCTTTAAACATTGATTTGGCTTTTGTATATTTTCTTGGAGATATTTGTACGTTCATATGAGGTAAAGGTTTCTACTTTATTATTGTAATGTTTTTGTCTGGTTTTGATATTGAGTTAGTGTTGCCCTTGTAGAAAGTGTTGTGATGTTTCTTATCATTTATTCTCTGAAATAGATGGTAGAAAGTTGGTATAATTTCTTCCTTTAAAATGTTTGGATGGCACTGGCCAGTGGCTTACTTGGGAGAGTGTGGTGCTAATATCACCAAGGCCAAGGGTTTGAATCCCCATACAGGGATGGCCAGTTAGCTCACTTGGGAGAGCGTCGTGCTGACAACACCAAGTTAAGTGTTAAGATCCCTTTACTGGCCACTTTGTAAAAATAAACATAAATAGATATTTGGATGAATTCTCCAGTAAACACATTGGGCCCAAGTGCTTTCTGTTTGGAAGATTTTTTTTTAACTCAATTTTCATAATAGATATAGTCCTATTCTAATACTGCATTTTAGTGTTTGTGAGTTTTGGGAAATTGTGTCTTTCAAGGAATTGGTCCATTTCATCTAGGTTATCAAATTTGTGCCCAGTGTTGTTGATACTATTTTTTTTTGTGTGACCAGTAAGGGGATTGCAGCCCTTGGATTGCTGTCACCCACACCATGCTCAGCCAGTGAGTGCACCGGTCATCCCTATATAGGATCCGAACCCGCAGCCTTGGCACTCCCAGTGCCGCTGTGCTCCCAGTGCCACACTCTCCCGAGTGAGCCACGGGGCCGGCCCTGTTAATACTATTGATTTTTTTTTAATGTGCACTGGCTCTGTAGTGATTTCCTCTTTTTTGTTTCTGATATTAGTAATTTCTCTTGTGTCATTATCTTTAGTGTGCTTAGCTGTAGGCTTATCAATTTTGTTGATCTTTTTGAAGAATCAACTTTTTTGTTGAAAATTTCCTTTCTTAATTTTATTTTTGCTCTAACTTTTATTTTTTCTGCTTTCTTTTAATTAAATTTGCTCTTGTAGTTTCCAAAGATACAGACTTAGCTTATTGATTTTAGGTGTTTCTTTTAAAAAAATATTTGCATCCAATACTGTAATTTTTTGAAAGGATTCATTTTTCTGCATCCTACAAATTTAGATAAGTTGCATTTTCTCTTTTATTTACTTTAAAATATTTTAATTTTTTTCTTCAGATTTTTACTTTTTTATTGTTTTTACCCATGTACAATTCTAGCCCTGAATTTTGCCAGAGTGACTGCATGGAGACTACACTACTGCATCTACCTAAAACCAGTACTAAAACACACATTCAGTAGTCAATATAAAATGCTTCAACAAAATGACTCCCTCTCTTCAAAGCCCACTCTGGAGTACTGGGAAAAAATAACTGCTCTACCAGGTGACTAGAGACCAATGTAGAGATACGAGAAATATGAAAAGTAAAAGTTATGACACTACCAAAGTAATATAATAATTTTCATGTACCAGACTGTATAGAGCATGAAGTCCTTGAAATGACTGAAAAGGAATTTCAAGCAACAATCCCAAGGAAACTGAATGAGATAGAAGATGACTGAGAAAGCACAACAAAATGAGTAAAGTATCCAGAATCTGAAGGAGGAAATGTACAAAGAGACTATTGCCCTAAAAACAGAATGTAGCAGAACTCATGGAACTGGAAATGACATTAAGTGAAATCTGAAACCACAACTAAGAGGTTTTTTGTTGTTGTTGTTGTTTGTCGTTTTTCGTGACCGGTAAGTGGATCACAACCCTTGGCTTGGTGTCGCCTGCACCGCGCTCACCCAGTGAGTGTACCAGCCAGTCCTATATAGGATCTGAACCTGCGGCGGGAGCATCACTGCACTCCCAGTGCCACACTCTCCCAAGTGCACCATGGGGCCAGCCCCACAACTAAGAGTTTTAACAGCATGCTGGAATGGGCAGAAGAATGAATTCATGATCTTGAAGACAGCCTTTTCAAAATAACACAAGTGGAACAACAACAACAAAAAAGTAAAAAAGAATTTTTAAAAAAGAAGAAAGTCAAAGAGAATGAACAGACAACCTGGCGCTTCACTAACATCCAAATGATGAGTGTTTCTGAAGGGGAGGAAAAAGGAAAAGGCATGGAAAATATATTCAATTAAGTAAAAGCAGAAAACTTCCCAGGTATACGGAGACAATGGATTTTCAGGTGGAGTAGCCTCAGATCCCAGAACCATTTCAATCCAAAAAGGTCCTCTGCAAGTTATATTATAATGAAATTGGAAAAGCTCAAAGACAGAATCTGAAAAGCAATAAGGCAAAAACATCAAGTTCCAATAACAGAGCCACCAATAGACTAACAAAAGATTTTTCATTAGAAACCCAAATGGCGAGAAGAGAATAGAGTGATATGTTCAAAATACTAAAAGACAAAATTTGCCATCAAAGACTACTATGCCCAGCAAGTCTATCCTTTGGAAATGAGGGAGAAAAAATATATTTTCCACAAAAACAAATACTGTGGGAGTTCACCACCACATAACCAGCCCTACAAGATGTTCCAAAAGGTACACTACATCTCATATCTGAACAACAACAGTCATTACCACGAATACAAAAGAAAGAATAAAACCCACTAGTAGAACAAAAATGCTAATGTTAAAGAGAAAAAAACAACAAACACAGAAGACAAATTATAAAATGGAAATAAAGGAATAAAAGGTATTTAAAACATCCAAACAAAAATCAAAATGACAGGAATAAGTCTGGCATATTTGAATAGTAACTCTTAATGTAAATGGATTAAAAACACCACTCAAAAGATGCAGACTGACTGGATTAATGACACGGGATCTATCCAGTAAAAAGACATACTGCTCATAAGTATATATCCACTCAATATTGGAGTACCCAGATAACTAAGGTAAATGCTATTAGACCTAAAGAAAGAGATAGACTGTAATATTAGAATAGTTGGGGACCTGAGTTCCCCTCTCTCATCATTGGACACATCATCTGGGTGAAAAATCAACATAAACACATGATTTAAATTGCACTTTGGGGCCGAGCCCATGGCGCACTCGGGAGAGTGCAGCGCTCCCGCTGCGGGTTCAGATCCTATATAGGGATGACCGGTGCACTCACAGTGCTCACTGGCTGAGCGCGGTGTGGCCGGTCTCAAAAAGAACAATAAATAAATAAATAAATAAATAAATAAATAAATAAATAAATAAATAAATAAAATAAACTGCACTTTGGACCAGTGGAACTTGGCAGACATCTACAGAACATTTCATTCAGCAACCACAGCATATATATTTTTCTCATCAGCACAATGAACATGCTGTAGGATACACAACATGTTAGGTCACAAATCAAGTCTCAACAAATTTTTATAAAATTTATATTATTTCATTTATATTGTTGACAACAATGGATTTAAACTAGAGATCAATAACAAAAAACGCCTGGAAAGTCTACAAATATGTGAAAATTAAACAGCAATCTCCAGTATGACATATGGGTCCAAAAAGAAATTAAACAGGAATTCAAAAAATTTCTTGAAAGTAATGAAAACAGAAACAAATCATACCAAAACATGTAGGATATTGCAAAAGCAGTACTGAGGAAACTTGATTGTGACAAATGTTTATATTGGAAGACTAGAAGTTCTGTAAACAATTATTTGAACACTACACCTCAAAGAATTAGAAAAATAAAAACAATCCAACAACAAAATTAGCAGATAGGAATCAAGATCAGATCAATAGTAAATGAAATAGAACTCCCCAAATGGTACAAATGATCAATGAAAGGAAAAGTTTTTTTTGAGAAGTTAATCAAAATAGACACACCTTTAGGTAGGCTAACTAAAGAAAGGAGAAGACACAAATAATCAGAAATGAAAAAGAAGACATCAAAACCTATACCACAGAAACACAAAGAATCATTGGAAACTATTATAAACAACTATACAAAAATAAATTTGAAAATCTGGAGGAAATAGAGAAATTTCTGGACACATAGAAACTACAAAGACTGAATCAGGAAGATATAGAAAACTTGAATAGACCAAGACCAAGCAATGAGATTGAAGCAGTAATCAGCAATCTTCCAACAAAGAAAATGCCAGGACCAGATGGCTTTACTGCTGACCTCTACCAAACCTTTTTTTTTCTTTTCCTTTTTGTCTTTTTTACTGACCGGCAACGGGATCGCAACCCTCGGTGTTGCGCCTGCACCGTGCTCAGCCAGTGAGCGGGAACCAGTCTCCACATGGGATCTGAACCCTCAGCAGGAGCGCCGCTGCGCTCCCAAGCGGCGCACTCTCCAGTGCGCCACTGGGCCAGACCTACCAAACCTTTAAAGAGGAATTCATACCAGTTCTCTTGAAACTATTCCAAAAAATTGAAACAGATCATTCTCCCAAACTCATTGTATGAGGCAAACATCTCCCCGATTCCAAAGGCACATAAAGACACCATCAAAAAAGAAAACATTAAGCCAAGAATGAATATAGATTGGAAAATCATCAATAAAATATTCACAAGTAGTATACAGCACCACATACAAAAAATTATACATCACGATCAAGTAGGATTCATCCCAGGGTTGCAAGAATCATTCAACATACACAAGTCAATAAATGTGATACACTACATCAACAAAGTCAAGGAGAAAAACCATATGACTGTCTCCACAACATCAGTTCATGGTAAAGAGTGTCAGCAAATTAGGTATAGAAGGAAAGTATCTGAACTTAATAAAAGCCATATATGACAAACCTAATGTTATTGTCATTTTGAATGGGGATAAGTTGCAAGCCTTTGCTTAAGAATTGGACAAGGATATCTACCCTCAGCTGTTTTTTAACATAGTATAGGAAGTACTAGCCTGAGGAATCAGGCAAGAGAAAGAAACCAAGGGCATCCACAACAGAAAAGGGAAAGTCAAGTTGTCCCTGTTGGCATACATAATGATCCTATATACAGAGAAGCCTAAAAGGTCTCCAGAGAAACTCTTAGATTTGGTAAACAATTTCAGTAAAGCAGCAGGATACATCAACATGTAAAAATCACTAGTGTTTTTGAACTAGCAGGAAAAAAAAGTCAAGAAAGCTATATTCCATTTATGGTAGTCACCCCCAAAATAAGATGTCTTGGAATACAGCCAATGAAGGATGTGAAAGATCTCAAAAATGGAATCTACAAATCACTGCTGAAAGAAATTAAAGAAGACAACAAAAAGTGAAAAGATATTTTGTGCTTTTGGATTGAAAGGAATGGATTAAAATCTTAAATATAAGACCTGAAACTATAAAATTCCTAAAAGAAATTATAGGAGAAGTGCTTCTGGAAGTAGGACTGGGCAAAGACTTTATGAATATGATCCCCACAGCATATGCAACAAAAGAAACGAAAAGGGATTATATCAAATTGAAAAGCTGCTGCACAGCACAAGAAACAACAGAGGAAAAGAACAACCTCCAGAATGGGAGAAGTTATTTGTGAACTATGCATCTGATGAAGGATTAATACTCAGAATATAAAGTAACTCAAACAACTTATTTGTAGAATAATAGTCTGATTTTTGAAATGGGCAAAGGAGCTGAATAGACATTTCCAAAAGGAAGATATACAAATGGCCAACAGATATAGGAGAAAATGCTCAACATCATTCAGCATCCAGGAAGTATAAATCAAAGCCACATTTAAATATTTTATCATTCCAGTTAGACTGGCTACTGTCAGAAAGGCAGAGAATAACATGCTGGTGAGAATGCAGAGAAAGGAACCCTCATATACCATTGGTGGGATTGCAAATTGGTGCAGCCATTATTGAAAACCATGTGAAGGTTCCTCAAGCAACTACAGATAGAACTGTCATATGACTCAGCAATCCCACTACTAAATATGTGTTCAAAAGATTGGAAATAATCGTGTAGAAGGGAAACCTATACTCCCATGTTTATTGCAGCTCTATTTACACTAGGCAAGTATTGGAATCAACCTAAATGTCCTTTATCAGAAGACTGGATAAGGAAAATGTGCTATATTTATACAATGGAATACTACTCTGCCTTTAAAAAGCATGAAATATTGCCATTCACAGCAACATGGATGAACTTCGAAAAAATTATGTTAAGTAAAATAAGCCAGGTGCAGAAGAAAAAATTTTGCATGTTCTCACTTATATGTGACAGCTAAGAAAATAAATAAATAACTTAAAAATTAAATAATAGAAACGTACAGCAATCACAATATTGCATTGAACTTCAAGAGTAGAAAACAGAACTGAGATTACTAGAGAGAGGAAATTCTCAGGGGGATGGTGGAAGGGAGGTATTTGTAAAGGGTCACAAAAATCGATTACACTGTACATAGAAGAATAAACTAATTATCATGATTTGAACATCACATATTGCACACACATTGATATCCAATATTTGACCTCAAAGATATGTATGGTCAACTATGTTGCAACGAAAAAAGCTTAATTAAAAAAAGCTTTTTATTGAACCTTCACATTTCTTTAGTTCTCTTTATGTGTATCCAGATTCTAACCTGTATCTTTTTTCTTCTCTGTAAAATTTTAATTTTTTTTCACATTGCTTCCAATACAGGTGTACTGGCAACAAATTCTCTCAATTTTTGTTTCCCTGAGAAAGTCTTTATTTTTTCTTCTTTCTTACGGGTTGACTTCATAGTGTACAGGATTCTATGTTGTGGGGTTCTTTCATCAACTGTTTGGATATCACTGTACTCTCTCTTTACTTACATGGTTTCTCAGGAGATGTTGGGTATAATTTGTATCTTGTTTCTTTTTAGGTAAGATATTTTTCCTCCTTCTGGTTTCAGATTTTTTATTATTTTGATTTTCTGAAGTTTGAGAACTACATGCTGAGGTGTAGATTTTTGACTTTAATCTGGTTCTGTGTTATCTTAATTCCCTTGATCTTTGGTTTGTTGCCTGAGATTAATTTGTGGAAGTTCTCAGACATTATTGTTTTAAGCGTTTCTTCTTCTTCTTTCTTTCTTTTTTTTTTTTTTGTCCTTTTTGAGACCGGCCGCACCACGCTCAGCCAGTGAGTGCTGTGAGTGCACCAGTCATCCCTATATAGGATCCAAACCCGCAGCGGGAGCACTGCTGCGCTCCCAGCACCGCACTCTCCTGAGTGCGCCACGGGCTCGGCCCGTGTTTCTTCTATTTTTTTTCCCATCTCTCTTCTTCTGCTTATTTTCTCATTACTGTATATTACAACTTTTGACATTGTCCACCCCTCTTCAGATATTATGTTCTGTTCCTTTTGTGTTTTTCTTGTGTGTGTATGGTTTTGTTTTTAATCTCTTTGATCTATCCTCAAACCCAGATATTTTTTTCTCAATTGTGTTCAGTCAGCTATGTTCAGTTGGTGAGAGTGTGGTATCACTACTATGAAGGACCACAGTTTGATCCCTATACTGGCATGCTTCCTGTGTATCTTTCTAACATCTATATAATTATTTAAATAATTTTCACTCATAGAACTTCAAGTATCTTGGGTTTCCAAACAGACCAAATGCAAATATATATATTCAAATGATGAATTATATTGATAGACTTTTTAATACCGAGCTTTCCTTTAATTGTGGCATAAATTGAGAAAGTTTTTTTGTTCTTCACATTGTATTTCTTTTCCTCTATCTTATGTTTAAAGATAAAGTGCTTTTGCAGACTCTATCCTTGTTCTTGTTTTGTTTTGTTTTTACTAGGAATCTGTTAGGTTTGCTCATTCATTCTGATTTCTTCAGGTAACATTGAAATTTTGATATTTCCCTGCCTTGGACTGAACTTGACCCCGTCTGTGACAGTGTTAGGATGGTGGGTAATCCTATTGTGGTAGTTGAAAGATGGGGCCTTAATGATGTGATTAGATTGTAGGACCATACCATAATGAATGGGTTAATAATGGTGGGCAGGGATGTGGTTCTGAGGGCTTTAAAAGAACACATGAGAGGTTGACCTCTCTCTGCCCTGCCATTTTCTGCCATGTGAGACCCCAGGGTCACTGTCATCTCCACCAAGGTCTTCACAAGCTTTGTTCCTTGGACTTTGACTCCCCAGCTTTTGAATCTGCAAGCAGTAAATTTCATTTTCTAACATCATCCAGTTCGAGGTAGTTTAGTATAAGCAGCAGAAATGGACTAATACATTTCCAAATCTTCAGCTTGGATCTCTCAAACTCTGGAATCATGTATCCAATTGCAATTTGGACATTCCCACAGATATTTCAAGTATGATGTATTCAAGTCTGTTTTATTTCTGCCCATTGTATTTTTCTGTCTTTCTAAAAGCTACACTTTACAGTGCTAGCACCTAATTAGCTGTAATTATGTAGAGAGCCTGAAAGTAAAATGCTTTTATTTTCTGCACAGGAATTTATTACCACAGTGTCTTCCTGCTTTTTGTTTCTGTATTACTTTCTTCTGTATGCTTACTGCTCTGTTATTTGTTTACTTATTTTCTATTGGTTGGCCTGTATGGGGATCTGAACCTGACCTTAGTGTTAACAGAAGCATGCTCTCCCAAGTGAACTAGCTAACCATCCTAGCTCTGTGTTCTAATGCAGCTGGTCTTCAATACCCTGTTTTCTTCTGCTCTGATTCTCTCTAAATCTCTTTCCATTCTCCTTCTCATGGATGACTATTAATTTGTAAATCTCATATGTAACTGATTTGTACTTACAAAACCACATTATTCACACCGTGTTTAGAAAGTGGCAGTATTCACTCTCATGCAGAAACAAGCAATCCTTTAGCATGTGGGAAGGAAATTTTGGAGTGCCATTGTATATGCTTTCAGTTTACAAGTATTTAAAAAACAGCAATTTCATATAATGTTTGACTTTTTGAAATAGAAAAGTATTTAAATACAGAAGCATTCCATAATTTGTTTCTTTAATAGTGTGTATCTGTTATAACTGCCCCTGGGCATTCACTTAAGACATGGTGCTGTGTGTAGTTCCATTAATGTGGGGTGTCTTTGCTCTAGTGACTGCAGTTTTACTGTTGCCTAATGCTCATGAGAACATGTGATTCATGTGGAAGAGCCTAACATCTTTGGCATTTCAGTGGAGTGCAAACAGAATGCAACATATCTACTGAACTGTCAAAATTTGTTAATCTCATACACTGGTTCAGGTATGTATATATACTTATGTTTTCAAACCTGCTTATAAACTTCTTGGAAAAGCAGGATTTTATTCATACTTTTATAACTAGCAAGAAGAATGGTTTGTAGCCATAAGATAAGCTTTGTAATGATATTTTTAGTAATTAATATATTATTAAAATGACAGGATATTCCTGCTGGGATTTTTATCCCTCCATTATATGGAGAATAGAAAAGCAGCACCTTATTTAAAATGTAAGACACTCATCCTCACACAGAAGTGTGAACTCTGAGATTCCTATTTTGTGGCCCACGGCTGTTGGCTTGAATTGAGATCAGTGTGCCATTACAGGAGTTGGTGTCATTTGAGGATGTGGCTGTGCACTTCACCTGGGAGGAGTGGAGGGACTTGAATGATGCTCAGAGGAATTTGTACAGGGATGTGATGCTGGAGACCTTCAGCAGCCTGGTATCATTGGGTGAGTGAAACACCCCAGTAATTTATAGGAGAAACTTTTTGCTATTTTTTTTTTTTTTATAAAGATAGGAATGGTTTATAGGGTTTTGTGCTATTTGGTGAAATTACATTTCATGAAAAACATGTGATCCCTATCTAACAAAAGTTTCAAATTGGCTTCTTTATTGTATAATTTCTGGAGCTGAGCTCTTGTCATTCTTCCAAGGATCTGACTTTGCAGTTTTATAAAGTCCTATATTACCTCCCATTAACAGGGTACTGCAGGGCTGGCCCGGTGGCGCACTGCGCTAATGTGCCGCTTGGGAAGCGTGGCAGCGCTCCCGCCGAGGGTTCGGATCCCACATACAGACCAGTTCCCGCTCACTGGCTGAGCGAGGCACGGGGGCAATGCCGAGGGTTGCGATCCCGTTGCCGGTCCCGGTCCGGTACGGGGGCGACACTGAGGGTTGCGATCCGTTGCCGGACACGGAAAAAAGACAAAAAAAACAAAACAAAACAGGGTACTGCATTAGTAAACCTGAGGTGATCCTCAAGTTGAAGAAAGGAGCATAGCCATGGATAATAAAAGAGCCTCCCAGGTTAGTAAGCACATCCTGAGCAGAGTCCAGGAAGAGTAAAACCCAGCAGATCTTGACTCTGTTCAGCTGTTTCTAGCAATTTTTCCACAGGTCTGTGAGCTGAGGCTGGTTTATCTCTTTGCATCAAACACATGTATTATATAACCTCTCAGATGGGCTCATACATATATAGCTCCATATTGTATTTTGCTGTTTTTTAACAATGTGTTTTCCTTAAATATAATCCCTACACATCTCTTGACGTTTACTTTGCTATTGATTTTTTTAATATTCTCAATTGCCCTCATGTCCTGCACATGGTTTTTCAGACTTTGTCCTTTTGTGTTGCTTAAAACAGAATATCTGTAACTGGGTAATTTATGAAGAAACACAACTATGTCTTACTGTTCTGTTCTGGAGGCTGAGCATTCAAAGGTGTTGGGGCTTCATGTAGTAAGGGCCTTGTTTTTGGTGGTGATTGTAGGCAGAATCCCAAAGTAGTGCAGGATATCTATCACATAGGAAGTTGATAAGAAAATAAAAGAGGTCCAGGTATGAGCCTTTTATACCACCACATCAGAAATTATGGAGCTGAGGCAGACTTAGCACAGGGCATGGAAAGGGAGAGTTCTGGATTTTATAGAAGAACCAGAAGACTCATGGTATGAAGGTCAAGTGAAACAAAGGTTTCAAGCTGAGGGACTGACATTGCTGTTTGGAAGTGGAATTTGAAGATAGCATTTTCCAATTCTCTTTGTAAAAATTATTCTAAAATAACAAAGAAATTTAGAAGTGTATGGGAGACTCTAGTTTGTATGAGAATAGTACCCATCCAAAACCCCAGTGCATAATACTAAAGCTTTCATGAGCAACGAATTATCAAGTGGGAGTGTGTGTTCCAGAGTTTGGGAAGATAATACAGGTTGATTTTATAAGGAGTCAAAAGCACCTTTTCAAAGATGGTGGGCAAAGCCTTGGTTGCAGAACCAAATATTTTAGATCAGCAGGGTGTCTGTAGGGGTTGACTGAAGTTTTCTCTAGAGTGATGGTTTTTTGAAGCACAGGAAGTCAGCTTAAGTGAGTAATTTGTGGGAGGCTCTGTTTAGGGTGGGGAAAAAAGAGATTTTATAATTTGAAAAACTTCCACATACCTATAGCCATTTCATAAGGAAGAGTAAAAAGTATAGAAACATTAATGCAAAATTGTTAACCTAAGTCATTTTCCTCCATATGCAATGGAAAATTGGATCATTCTGCACCTGAAGGTGGTCAATGAAGGAAAACCTGACCATATTCAAAGCAAAAGAATGAGAAAGAGCTGCAGGAGATAACCACTATTGCTATAAAAATGAAGTAGAGTAAAAACTGTAAAAATAAGAGTAAAAACCAAAAGGGTAATAAACAAATGGAAGGTGATAAGCAATTATGCTGCAATTAGGGAAAAGATAAAAATTATCAAATATTTAACATGGTTTAAAAACAAAAAAGTGAATAAAGAAGCAAAGGAGAATGTGACATAATATTAAAAAACATTAATACAACATAACTTGTCAGTATGGAGAAAATGCATATACTCCTGAAACCAATACCCATTATTGATTTTTATGAAATCTTTTATTACTTGGGTTGGGAGAAACTTCTATACGTTTACATGAGCATGCGATAAAATATGTTTATGTGTGGTTCATGGATGTGGGTATTTTTTTGTCATTTCATATGTCCAGATAGTCAATGACCTAATTGAGAGGAGCCAAGAAAGTCCTGGTAGATATTGTGGCAAGGTGTAATCATCATTGGTAACCAATCAACTGAAGAGAGAGTGGAGTTAGGAAAATCATTGAATGCATATTCAATGCATATTTTAAATCTGGTTTTAAATAATGAAAACTATTCAGGAGTGGGGCATGAGGAGTTTAACAAATGTCATAATGCAGTTCTTCCAGAGACTGATGCCATGTGTGCTGGACAGAAACCTGATGAGCGTAATATATCTGCGAAATCACATGGTCATCGTGAGCATCTTAACATCCTAAGATTCAGTTTGGGGAACCTTTTGAATATAGTTGAAAAGGACAATCCTCCAACACAGTACCATAATATTTGCATATAAAAAAATTCATGTGGGTGAGACCACTAGTAAATATAGTGAATGTCAAAAAGCCTGTAATAAGTCATCTGTCATTGCCCAAGAGATAACTCAGGTAGGAAAGGAAACTTTTCAATGTGATGTATATTGGAAAATGTTCTATAAAAAGACCAAACTTGGGGCCAGCCCGGTGGTGCGCTGCTGCAGTGCGCCGCTTGGGAAGCGTGGCGGCGCTCCCGCCGAGGGTTTGGATCCCACATACAGACTGGTTCCCGCTCACTGGCTGAGTGAGGTGCAGGGAGCAACACCGAGGGTTGCGATCCCATTGCCGGTCCCGGGCCGGTATGGGCGCAACACTGAGGGTTGCGATCCATTGCCGGTCATGAAAAAAGACAAAAAGGAGTCATTGCCCAAGAGATAACTCAGGTAGGAAAGGAAACTTTTCAATGTGTTGTATATTGGAAAATGTTCTATAAAAAGACCAAACTTACTCAACATCAGATTATACACACAGGAGAGAAACATGATAAATACAGTGAGTGTCAGAAATCTTTTATTAAACAATCATAGCTTATCTCACATCAGAGAACATCTACAGAGAAAGCTGCCAAAAGACAGCCCTCAACAGCCATCAGAGAATTCACAGAAGTAAAACAACGTATGAATGTAAGGAAAATTCAAAAGCTTTTAACCAAATGTCAGCTTTCAGCATGCATCAGAGAGCTCACCCAGGTGATAAGTCCTACAAATGTAATGGGTATAGAAAAACATTTAACATTTCATCCTTCAGGATGCATCAGAGTACTTACCCAGGGAAAACACCTTATGAATGTAAAGAATGTGGAAAAGCTTTTAAGAAAAAGTCAAATCTCAGCAGGCATCAGAGAATTCACACAGGTGATAAACCATATGAATGTAAAAAATGTGGAAAAGCTGTTAACCAAAAGTCAACGCTCAGTATGCATCAGAGAATTGACACAGGCTAGGAACCATATGAGTTTAAAGAATGTGGAAAAGTTTTAAGTTAAAGTCACACCTCAGCAGGCATCAGAGAATTCACATATATGAGAAATCATATGAATGTAAAGAATGTGGAAAAGCTTTTAGGTCAGACATCAGCATGCATCAGAATTTACACAGGTGAGAAACCATAAGAATGCAAAGAATGTGGAAAAGCTTTTAACTGAAAGTCACACTTCCGCATTCATCATAGAACTCGGGTGAGAAACCATATGAATGTAAAGAATGTGGAAAAGCTTTTAAGTTAAAGTTATGCTTCAGCATGCATCAGAGAATTCACACATATGAGAAACTGTATGAATGTAAAGAATGTGGAAAAGCTTTTAAGTTTAAGTCATACCTCAGCAGGCATCAGAGAATTCACACAGGTGAGAAGCCACGTGAATGTAATGAATGTGGAAAAAGATTTTTTTTACAAAGTCACAGTTGAGAATACATCAGGGTACTCACACAGGAAAAAAACTCCTTATAAATGTAATATGACAGGCCTTGTACTGGAATTGCCCCAACAAACAAAAAAGAATTCACACAAAGGAAAATCTCAGCAAATGTAATTTGTATGGGAAAAGATTTTGCCAGAAGTCATACCACAAGACATCAGAGAACTTATATCAAGAAGAAGACCTATAAATACACAGTTGTCCTCAGGTATTCAAGAATGTCTTGAGGATCCCCTATTGATATAAAAATTTGCTGATGTTCAAGTCCCTTCTGTAAATGGTTTAGTGTTTATGTACTACCAGTTCACTTCTTGCTGTTTTCTTTACATCTTGTGTAGATTAATACTGAAAAAAATGTGAATACTATGTAAATTGTTGTTTCAGTTGTAGTAGTGTTTCATTGTTTTTATTTATTTTTGAGGATATTTGATAAGTAGTTTCTTGAATCACCAGATGTGTAACCCTCAGATATGGAAGGAGGTCTGTAATGAGTGTGAAAATATCTTTTCTCCAAAGTCTCAAGGCTGGCTATGGTTAGAACAGTTTTGCTTATAACATTGGTGATCATAACCAAATGATCTCCAAACTAGCCATGCAACAAAAATAAAAAAGGAATCACATCATAGCAGGCATTAGAGAATTTAAAGAAAGGAAAAATTCTATATGGATTAGACTGTCTTTTAAAAAATTAAACCATTCTTTTTGATTGCATAGCCTGCAATCTGAGCATTCCATGATTGGGTGGATAACCATGTAATTTAACTCTGTTCAGAGGAATGTAGATGTAAGTGGTAAACATTACTTCCAGTTCAGGCGACAAAATAAAAAAAAATTTTTCCATGCAGTTCGTGATTTCTCACATTCTCTGCAACCGAATGAAGATGACTCTTGGGTGGAGTTGGGGCCACAGGTGAAAGAAATCCATCCTAACTTAAAACAGAAGAAATTGAAGAAACCAGAGATATTCTCACCACTATCCCCAAACCTCCATTTGCACATTATATAAGAAATTATTTCCTTGTTGAGCCATTTTATGTGTGCTCTGTTTGCATTACAACAGAAGCAGTGCACTTCAGCCAAATGATTTTATAAGTTCTCTGAGAGAACTTATCAGTCATCATATAAGGGAAGAGAATCCTGTGTTGTCACCATTTAAACTCAAGTTAGTTTGTGGGAAAATCAAATTATGGGGAGAAAGAATGCAATAAATATGACACTTATTATTGGCACAGCTCATTGAAGAGTGAAAATAAATATCTTTCTAAATCTCTTTAATGTGTCGAAGCTTTCAAGAAAACTTTCAACACTTTTTATGTCAGAATTTGAAATGAAAACTATCTATGTAATAATTGTAAATTTCCAAATAGAAATGATAAATGGAGTACTAAAAGTATTTTTAACATTTTGAGTGTTACCAATACTTAAATGTGACTGGTGACACTGCCTTCCAGGGGTCATTTGTCTTTGTCTGAAGACAGTTTTGGTTGTCATGACTGAAGGTTGGGAAGTCCTACTCCATTGAGTGGGAAGAAGATACATATGTTGGTAAACAGCCTACAATGCAAAAGAAAGCCACCTCACATGCAACATTTATGCATAAAAGTGTTTGTTAAGAATTCTTAATGGAATCCAACATAACTGGATAGGGAATATGTACATTTAGTATAATAAATAGTTTGGTTTGACTTACTTCAGGATTTTTGACATTAACAGCCACTCTAACTTTTGAATATTTTGTTAGATACATTAAGTCTAAAGTACTGCACTACACAAATTATTTTAAAATAAAAGATGACCAGTAAGGGGATCTTAACCCTTGACTTGGTGTTGTCAGTACCACCCTCTCCCAAGTGAGCCATGGGCAACCTGAGACTTTTTCCTACTCTCCTATTTTAGGTAGATTTGTATTACAAAACTATCTGAGTAAAGGCAATTTTTTCCTGATGTTTGAAGCTAATGCAGAGTGAGTCTATGGGTTGCATAGAAACATTTCTATGTGAATGCACAAATTCACAGGCACCTAATTGTAAACTTGTTTGAACTTATTTAAACAGCTGTCAGCAATAGTGGTTTTCTTATTTTACTCAGTGAAAAGCAGTGTCTGGAAGGGATACTTATCTTTTATACCTATTCCTCATATTTTTAAATGGTCCCAAATCACAGGTATGAGTGTCTACAACATGCCCTATAGCTAAGAAACCTTTTGTGTTTCTGTTTACAGTGATGGAGTGCTATTTTGAATCTTGCCACTAAGAGGTAAATCCTGACTCCATTTGTGTATTGCCTTGTGCATGGCTGTGCTCATGTGTAGGCCTCCAGACCTAGAGATGGCCCCAGAGCCTGTGTTCACGTAAGGAGTCTTCTTGAGTATGTGGTGGCTCCCTGTCTGCCCTAAGAGCCCTTGGTGTAGGGGAGAACCAGGACCCAAAGAGGAGTATGAGCAAGGAAGACAAAATGGTGTCCAGCATTGAACCTGAGGGGTGTGGTAGGAATCAGGGTCTCTGGGATCTTGTTGGGTATGGAGGACATTTCAGTATGCCACAATTCTGTCCTCAAATCTCTGGCAACAGTGGGCAGAGAGTACAGCACCATCATTTATTTCTCATTTTTCATTCTAATCTTTATTATTTTCTTCTTTCTCTTTTGGGAGGTTTAATTTTCATCCTTTATCTAGGTTTTTAGTTAAAGGTTAGGTTATTGATTTCAGATCTTTCCTTTCTAAAATGTATACCTTTACAAATATAAATTTTACTCTAAGCTCTTTTTAAATTTTGATATGTTGTATTACTGTTTGTCAAAATGTTCCAATTTTAGTGTCATTTTTATGGCTCACTGGCAGTTTGGGAGTCTGTTGTTTAACTTTTGTGTAATTGTGAACAACTGAAACGTCATTCAGTTAATAATTTAAATGTTTAAATCTATTGTGGTCAGAGAACATACATTGCATAATCTCAATCCTCAAATTTATTGAAGATATTTTATGGCATCGCAAATGGTCTTTTCTGGAGTACGTTCCAAGGGCTTAAGGATTGGGTATTCTGTTGTTGGGTGTTGTGTCTGTATATACATATCTGTTATTCAAGTTGTTTTACAATGTTTCTATATGCTTATCAGTCTTTTGTATAGTTGTTCTATTGAATATCGAAAGTTGCACTTAATGAATCTGAATATTTACATAGAACAGTCTATTTCACCCTTAATTTCTTTTCTAGTTATTTTTATTTGATGTTGGACTTATTTGTTTGGTGCATGTATACCTATTACTGTTATGGTGCCCTCCTGGCTGACACTTTTGTCATAAATGACCCTCTTTATTCCTATTAATAATTTTGTTTGGTATTAGTATGGTCAGCCAATGTATCTGTGTTATGGTTATTTTATTTGTATAACTTTTCCTGCCCTTTCAACCTGTTCATATCATTGAACTTAGTGTGTTTCTCTTGTGCTCAATATACAGTTTTTCTTTTTTTAAAGTACTATTGGACAAGTCTTTTAAAAATTTTTAATTTTTTTTTACTTAGATTATAATGGTATGTGCTTATGAGGTGCAATTTGATGTTTCAACACATGTATATATTGCGAAATTATTAAATCAGTCTAATTCACACATTTATTGTCTGACACACTTATTTGTCTGTAGTGAGAAGATTTAAAATCCACTGTGTTAGCAACTTTGAAATATACATTACTATTAACTCTATTCACCATGCTGTGCAATAGATCACCAGAACTTATTCCTCCTGCTGAAGTGAAACTTCATACTCTTGGACCAACACATCCCCATTGATCTTTTACCCTATATTAACCTTCAGTTTTGGTAAACTTCATTCTTCTCTCTGCATTAGTTTGACTTTTTAATAGTCCACATATAAGTTAAGTTAAGTGACATTTGTCTTTCTGTAACTGGCTTATTTAATTTAACATAAAGTACTGTAGATTCTTTTATGTTGCCACAATTGACAATTTGTTTCCTTTTTAATGCCTGAGTACAATTTTATATGTAAATATTTATTTTATCCATTCATTCATTGATGAGTGCTTCTATATTTTTGATATCTTGACTCTTGTGAATAATGGTGCCATAAACATGGGAGGGCTGACATCTCTTTCTCATACTGATATCAGTTCCTTTGGACATATACCCAGAATTGGGATTGCTGAATTATTTGGTGGTTTTATTTTTATCTTTGTGACTACTTTATGCTACTTTCCAAATCAGTGTTCTAATACACCTTGTGTATTCACACCTTCATGAATACTTCTTACCTTTTATCTTTTTTATAATTACCTGTTCTAACAGGTCTGACATGATCTCATCATAGTTTTAAATTGCATTTCCCTGTGGATTAGTGATCTTGACAATGTTTTCATACATCTGTTGGCCATTTCAAGTCTTCTTTTGAGAAACATCTATTCAGGTTTTTGTTCACTTTTTGAGTAGGATTATTTATTTATTTATTCTTAATGAGTATTTTGAGTTCCACATATGCTTTAAATTTAGCCCATGTGGGATGTATGGCTTGCAAATGTTTTCTCTGAATCTTTGGGTTGTCTCCTCACTTTGATATTTGTTTTATTGTCTGTGCAGAAGCTTTCAGTTTGATGGCATAAATTTCTTCTAACCATGAGATTAGCTAAATTGAAGTGTTTACATGTGATGTCTGTACTTTATTCAGTTTCTTCTCTAGTTTCCACTGGATGTAAAATTATTTTGATTGTGTGTCAACATTTCATCTATAACACAGGTGTAGTTAACCCCATATCATAGTTAGAAAAATGAGAATTTGAGATTTAGGTTTGTTGCTTGAGGTCTCAGACTGGCTGTAAAACTTTTCCACAATGCTGTATTCTTCCATTCTTTTGTGGAAATCATGCTCACTGGTCTGGAAGCCTGGGTGAGCCTCTCTGTTCAACCCCACCATGTTACTGGCTTACTTAGCATGGGATCCCATATAGAGAAGGAATCTTTTCCTTAAATCAATGTGTTTGGACCCAGGAGGAGATGCACACCTCTACTTCAGTCATTGACCTTAACTGGGTTAATGCATATCGGTGAATTTCAAATTGCCTGAGGTATACACAGTTTAAGACAATGTTGATTGACTTTCTTCACAATGAATATATTAGATATGTTCCTGTCAGAAAGTCAGCTATATGTCTTATGTCTGTAAGAGGACAAACTACACACAGCTTCAAATTACATTTCTTTTTCTTCAATAAACAAGTATAACTATAACATGTAACTGACTGGCTTTGGATCCCAGAGCATTGACTTTTTTTAATTGTGAGAGTCTGGTGGTTCACAGATCCTCCAGAACCAGGTGGAGAGGGTCACAGTCCTCATCCCTCTACCTTAGGAGCTCCAAAAACTTATCCGTTCTTATGTCAGCATTCCAGGAACCCAGAAGTTATGAAAACTCTGGTCCAAGCTGAAGGCAGAGTGAGGCAAAGTCTTTACAAAGAATCAGGGACTTGGGGGTGATGGGCCAACCTCCCCCCCCTCCTCAGCACATGTTAAGCTGAAGTGGGTTGCACCCGAATAATGTCTTTACTTCCCATAGTTTCAGATAAGGTCAAGGTTGGGTGTGTCCTCCTGGCCTGAACGGGCATTGGGTCATGCTCAGTGGGCAGCTGTGGGTCAATTTCCTCAAGGACTTCTAGGAACTTGGGACTTGTCTTAGGGAGGTCACATCTGGGCTAGGATGTCTCCACTGTCTAATTGCTCATAACAAACTCCACCCAGCCAAAACTGTGCCTTTGGGCCTTTGCATACGCTGTGTCCACAGCAAGAGTGCCCTGTCTTGCTGACACTCCTCAGGATTCCTATGGACTGCATTGTGTTCAGTCCCCTGGCCACATTTAGGTGCTGTTTTTTCTCCCTTCCATTGAATATGAGGACCTTCCACCTTTCTTGGATCAACCTCTTCATGAATGCTCAGGACTTGAGCAGGATCCTGCACAGCACACTTGTCAGGTCTTCCTTCAACTAGATGAAAGGGGTGATATAGGAAGGTGCAATGAGGAAAGAAATGGGATGGGTGGATAAGAGATGAGGTAGTGGACAGACACAGAAAGAAGGTGAAGAGGACAGGAGACCACATTTGTTGGTTGTGACAGGTGCTCTATGCCCACCAATGCTGCTACAGCTGCAGGTGCTGGTGGTGCTGGATGGTAGCCTGCAGAAGCTCCTTGGCCTTATTCTCTTGCAATAGCTGCCTGTGGGCTGGTGCTAAGGGGTAAGTAACTCTCGCTCATTCTGCCCTCTCCATCTCCAACTATGCATCTTACTGCATTGTTGCTGCCTCCTGGCTGTGAAGTGAGAGCCTCTCAGTGATGGTGGGCAGTCTCCTGACCCACACAGGCAGCACAGAAGCATCTTCAAGGCCTTCTGGTTTGTCTTCACCAGCTTCAATATAGAGAAAGGGCCAAATGAGCAGCTGAGGTCAGATAAGATTCACCCTCCTACCCTGGCCTCACCTCCACTGAGCAGCTACTATTACATATATATAATATATGTAATATGACATATATGTATTATATACATGTAATGTTATTGAATCCAATCCCAAAAGGAGGAGTCATTAGCAATATGTAGTAATATACCTTACTACTTACTCCTGGCATAATTCCTTTACACACAATAATTCAAGAATGAATCATTTGTGTTTGTGCAAAGTACATTCATTTCTATAGGTGGAATGTCTGAATTTGGGCTTCCAGATGTTTAGACAGCATGACAATAGGAGCCCAATATGGATTGGGATATTTGACTCCTCTATTATCAATACATAATAGATCTAAAATAGGTCATTAGAATAATTATTGCAGTAATCCCCTCCCACTTCATCAAAGGGTCAAGTCTGATTTGCCTGGTTAATTATGGAATTCTGGGTTTTCTTCCTTTGGTAGATCTCTTGAATAAAGTATGCTGTAGCCACTAATGAAGAAATTATAACAAACCTTTATCTGCTATGCTAGGAATGTTTGCAGTCTCCACTGCAAAGGCTGTTGCTGCACAACAGCATATTAACATTTCTAGCCAGGGTATTCTCAGATAATAGAATTCTTCTTGATTATCTGTTAACTAAGGAAGGTGATGTCTTTATGATTGCTAATACTGCATGATGTACCTGAATAAACTCTGAGGAAATTGAGACTTAGTTGCATAAAATAAGAGAGCAAGCCACGTGACTACCATAAGCCTCCCCTAGTTCTCCATTGTCATTTTATCTATGTAATTGAATGTCTTTTACTGTAGGTTCGTGGCTACAAAGTTGGCATCTTTCCTTTATTCCTTTCTTTTAAAACTATGTACTTGTTATCTATTAAAGCTCTGCAGAAATGCAAGTACTAACAAAATGATTTTTGCCCAGTGCTCTGAGATAACAACCAATAACTACCAAACAGATTAACTTAAACATGACACCTAGGTAACCCAGGCACAAAAGCACATTTTTCTGCCCTCTTTGCTGCTTAAATGTAATTAAGACATCTTGACATTGACTTGCAGTTGTTCATTACCTTCCCTAATATTAGATCAGATCCAGTGACTGGAATATGTTCATAGTGGCATCAAGGGACACATAAAATCTGGCACAGGACTAATTTATCAGTAATGTTTTCAAAGAAAGATCTTGATCAAAACGGGGAAATGTAAAGGTTCATGAATTCAATTTCTTTAATATGAAGACAAAATAAAGCCAGGAAAGGCACAAGGAAGGCAGGCTTATGCTTGCTTGCTTGAGGTAAGAATTGTTTTGAAGGACCTTCTAAAAACCCATCAAAAATCCCTTCACTTTTCTCTGTATCCCCTGGCTCATACAAAACTTATTTCTGCAACAAAGTTTATCATTAGACATTGTTTGCCATTGCAGTAATTCAGTTAAGATACTCCAATAAAAACCTATCAAGTAACGGCATCTCAAGCAATGAACTGATGACAAATCTGAGTCTGAACCTTCAGAACCAATGAGCCCTGTCTGTAAGCAGCTTTTGTGAACTTCTCTCTTTATGCCAATAAAAGCTTTCTCTTGGGGCTGGCCTGTGGCTCATTTGGGAGAGTGTGGTGCTGATAACACCAAGGCCAAGGGTTTGGATCCCCATATAAGGATGGCTGCTTAGCTCACTTGGGAGAGCATGGTGCCGACAACACCAAGGTTAAGGGTTAAGATACCCTTAACGACCATCTTTCAAAAAAGAAAAACACTGTCTTCCACCACTGAATGCATTTGTAGCTTGCCATGCGATGCATTCCAGATTTTAATATAACTTTATGTTCACAAAGAAGCTCAACAAATTTGAAGATATTTTTCCCTACTGTATTTTTTCTCAGTTAACAGAGGAAATGTTCATCAACTAAATAAGTGCCATATAAGACAAGCCCAAAGCTAGGGCCATCTTAAGCAGTGAAAATATAAAATCTTTCCAGCCAGTAAATTTGTGGAAGATATTTCTAACAAGAGATATTGGGCAAGAAACAATAAATAAATAAAAGAAAAAATAGAGAAAAAGTCATGGTCTTTCACATAGGAAAATCTAATGGCTCCACCAAATTACAAACAAACAAAAAACCTCTTAGAACTCAAAAGCAAATTTAGTGTAGTTGCAGAATACAAAACTAACCTAGCAAAACCAGTATCATGTTTACACACTAACAACTATCTGGAGAAATAAGACAATACCTATTTAAGAAAATTAAGAGTGAATTTAATGAAGGATGAGGACAACGGGTGCAGTGAAAATTGTAAAGCATCTATGAAAAAATTAAATGCAACACAAATAGTGGAAAGATATCCCATGTTTATTTGTTGGAATATTCAATTTTATTAAATGGTTTATACTCCCCCAAGCACTCTACCAATTCAATGCAATGCCAATCAAAATTTTAAGGTCATTCTTTACATAAGTATAAAACAAAATTTCAAATATGTACAGAATCACAAAAGACCACAGACAGCAAAGAATCATCTTGAGCAACAACAACAACAAAAAGCTGGAGGAATCTCACTACCTAATTTCCACTACCTAATTTCAAATTATACTGCTGAGTTTAGTAATCAAAACAGCATGTTACTGGCAGAAAACTGACACATCGACCAATGAATCAGGATAAATAACCCATAAGTATACTCACACATCTACAGCCAATTAATTGTTAACAAAAGTGCCAAGAACACACAAAGAGGAAAATCCTGTCTCTGTAGTAAATGATATTGTCATAACTCCCTGTCCAAATGTTTAAAAAAGAATAAGACCCTTATCTCAACCATACAAGAATCAAGTCAAAGTAAATTAAGGAGTTAAACCTGATTTTCTAAAATTTGAAAACTACTGGAAGAAAAACTAACGGGAGTGGTCTATGATATTGATCTGAGCAATGATTTTTTAGATATCACTCCAAAAGCACAGACAAAGTAAAAATAGAACACTGAGATTGCATACATCTGAGAATTTTCTGCATACCAAAACAGAAAAAACAAACAAAAGAGACAACCCACAGATTCAGAAAAACTATTTGCAAATCAGACATTTGTTAAGGGCAAAATATCAAAAACATATAAGGGATTCAAATGACTCTATAACAGGAATGCCTTAATAAAAATGGCCAATAGTCCTTAATAGATATTTTTCAAAAGAAGATAATCAAATCACAATAGGAGTTAGGAATAGAATGAAGGATACCAGAAGCTAAGGGGCAGGATGGATGTTGATGGGAAAAGTGAACCAGATAGCTAAATGGTACAAAGTTTCAGTTAGGCAGGATGAAATACTTCTGGTGACGTATCTCACAGCATAGTGAATATACTTCACAAAAAATAACGTGTTGAATATCTCAAAGTTTTATAAAGTTTACTTTAAATGTCTCACCTCAAAATGATAAGTGTACGAGGTGATAGATATACTAATGGGTCTGATTTGCTCATTTCACAATTTATACATATATGGAAGTATCACACTGTACCCCCATCACTACATTTGTAATCTCATGTCCTAGGAATGGCTCACACAATTGATGCAGTGGATACCCACTAAGAGTTAAGCTGAATGTAAATCCAATCAAACTCTGGTAGGCATTTGTGGATGTGGAAAGGAAGTTGACATTGATTTTTAAATAAAACTAAGAATCAATGTAAAAGTGATAATGAAAAAGAAAAGATTTACTGCACAATATATTAAAAGAAATGGAAAGCTAGTATAACATTAGACACCACATGTATGCAAAAGTATCTGCAAATATTTCAGTGAAAAAAAAAAAAAAGAAAAGGTAAGATGTGGGCCTGATAAATTTAAACAATTTAGGACTTGAATACAAATAGGAGTAACCCATCTCTATAGAGTGTAAGCAAAATGAATCACAGAAAAATTTTAAAAAGTGAAAAAATACACTTGTCCAATAAGCAATCACAGAGGAATGTAGTGAATTCCTCAGAAGCGTCCAGCTTGTCTGAACTTGAGGACATGAGAACAGTCTGTTCACAGCAGAATGTATAAATTAATATCTTGCTATAATTTATTCGCCCAGAACTCAGACTGAAGCTTGATCTCCATTACATCAATGTTAAGAAGGTGGAAAATTCAACTCTGATGCTTGAAAAGTGGAGCCTTTTTAGCATAATTATATAGGGAGGGCTATGCCACCACAAGTGGATTAATTGATTCATGGAGAAATGAGTTAATGCTTTATGGGTTACTGTAAATAGACAAGTGGCTTTATAAAAAGAGACAAAAAGCATGTAGACACAGTTTTGCCACTTTCACCATGTGATCCCCTGCATCACACCTGGACTCTGCAGAAAGCCCCCAGAGAAAGAAGGCTCTCAGCAGATGGACCCACATGACATTACACTTAACCTCCAAAACTGTTAGAAACCAATTTTGTTTCTTAATAAGTTAACCAGCTTTAGGAATTTCTAATATTTTTAAATAAGAGACAGAGTATGAACTTACACAGTCTGAAAAAAAGGCACATGCAAGTGGAGGAAAAGAGGCCAACTGAGAAGATTGCGAGTGAATAGTAAAAATACAGTCTGAGAAGAGGAAGATAGGAATTAGAGTTTGGGAAAACATAAAAGGAAATTCAGTAATACAAATGGTGAAGTTATACATGTGAGAGCCAGCCTTGGAGATTCCATAATGCTTGTGTTTGGTGCAGTGAGATCAACTGTCCTCAGGTCTAGGATCTGATGAAAAAATTGGTTGAAAGCTGAACATGGCCAGCATGTGCTGGGCTTTACACTTCCCAGCTTCTCTGCCCAATGTGTGGTAACTGTCCTGGGAGGCTCGGTTTTGGAGATTCTTTAGCCATCCATTGCTCTGGTCCTTTACACCACCTTGGAAATCACCTCAGGTCTGCTAAAGCAATGGCCTGTTAATCCAAAATAGTGTAGAATTCTGTGAAACTACTAAGTCAGATCCTTGTAAGTGTGACAAGATCTTGTTGGGCTTAACTTTGCGCGCATGCGCCCTGACGCGCACGGGCGCCAGTTCATGCGCTCCGCGGCCACCATTTCACTAGCGCTCAACGGCACGTAGCTGCCAGCCTCGCCCTTCCAGGTCCCAGTGATTCAGCAACTTTAGTTCCGTATTCGTGTAAAGCCTCTCCACCACCTCACCCTATCCTTTTAAGCCCTTCTTATTGGCTCTTTGCTTGATCTCTCATATCAAAACCCACCCTGCCCTTTTTTCCCTATATAAGCTGTGCCGCCCTGCAAATAAACGGAGTTCCGGCTTTGACCACTCTCCTGGCTCGGTGGTGTTCTTTCTCGGCCCCCAGGGAGGAAGGTCCTGGGGGGGAAGGGCCGTGCCAGCGACACTCATCATCCCGCTCAGCCCCACAAGGGACCCCCGGCTGGACCGGGGTCTCTTCCCGCTCGGTTTTGTCAGCCTCTGGCTCAGGGAGGCCCGACAGATCTCATTTTCAGAAACTGTGCAATGAAAGGACCAACTTGAAACTTTTGTAAGATGGGGTAACTATCATATTTTTCATGAAACAGAATCTTTCTATATAGCATTAAACTTTATAAATAATTCCTGTAATTACCAATAGAAAAAAATGTGGCTGCTGGGATTTATTAAGGGGCTTCATTCACCCAACAACATGCTGTATGCCTCCAGCATCACATCCCTGTACAAGGTTCTCTTAACATAATCCAGGTCTTAACTCTCAGGTGAGTCTGCATCCATGTTCTCAAATTACACCAATACCTGTAACTGCATGTTTCTTTGAAAATCAAGTCACCAATTCTGGGTCACAAAACAGGAATCTGAAAGTTCACACTTTCGTTTGTGCATGTGTCTTAAATGTACCTTACATAAAGTGCAGCTTTTTCATACATGATATGTGGGAGACAGAAAAACCACAGAATAAATATCCAACCACTGTATTAATTTATTAATTACCAAAAATGCTATCACAAGGCTTACTTTATAAATCTAGAACCATCCTAGTTGATAATGATGAAAGTATGAATAAATGTATGCTCCTCCAAAGAGCTTACAATCAGGTATGAAGACATAAGTATAAATACATACAGGAGATAATGTGTGAGATGAACAAGAAATAACAAAATAATACTGTATTCAGTTTGCACTTTACTGCAAAGCCAAACATGTAAAATTCTTCCACTTCAACAATGTGTTCTCAAGATTATGGGGCAGCATCAAAAGTTCAACCAAAAAAGCACAAAGAATACAACCTTCACACAGCATGGTGTGTATGTGTATGATCCTGGTCCATGATAAGAGGTAAACACAATGTTGAAGAAAGTAATTATGTAGTGGTTCTGCATTAAAATATTTAACTTAGTTCAAACAACAAAACATTTCATGAGCATATTGTTGATTTTTAATCACTTATAAACTACATTAATTTACGTAAACATCTGGAAATTTTTTCCTACATGCCAAATAATTGCCTGTGGCCATCCCAGGTTGAAAACACTGCCACTTTTCAAACCATCGGGTGTGAATAATGAGGTTATGCGAAAGCAGGTAAGCTACATGACCAGATTTGAATTTTAATACTTATCCCTCAGAATGAGAATGGGAAGTGCAAGTCAGAGGGAAAGAAGATACGGTGATAGATGAGCATCTACAGTAGGAAACAGAGCATCAAGTGCATAAACAGGAAAGAAATTTTCTTAAAAAGAGATGAAAAGAAAGAAAACAGAATGTGGTACTAATTTGGTGAGCAGAATGTAAGGAGAGAAGTTTTATTACCAGGCTATGTGCATGATCACAGCTACATAGACACTATTTTTGCAAGGTGAAATTTATAAAATGAAAAAAGAATATGATGGGCAAAGTTGGCACAGACTTGGACACATCATACTTGATATATCTGTGATCCAACATGTGGGTTGTCGAGCCGGCAATAGATATATAATTAAACAATTTACAGAAATCTAAGCTAAGGATGAAAACTTTGGAATGTAGCCTAAATTCAGTGGTGCTTGAAGTAATCCCTGTGAATAAAATGTCTTTAAGAGAACCTAAGAGGTTGAAAAAAGAAAAAGAGCAAATAAAGAATCTGAAAAAAACCCCATTTTTTCTTATTCTTTTTTAATTGACGAGTAATAATTGTACATATTTATGTTATATGGCATGATATTTTGATACATGTAGTCACATCATACAATGTATAAGGATCAAATTGGGATAATTAGTATATCCATCACCTCAAACATTTATTATTTCTTTGTGTTAGGAACATTCAAACTTCTCTCTTCCAGCTATTTGAAAATATAAAGTAAATCATGTTAATTATTAGTCACCTAACAGTGCTATAGAACATGAGAACTTATTCTTCCTATCTGGCTATAAGAGAAACTAATATTTACAGATAGACAAGGAGAGAGAGATCACAGAGACTAACAAAGAATTTTCTGAGTTCATTATATGAATTTTAAAAAGCTCAATATAAGAATGCTACTGGGCCGGCCCAGTGGCGCACTGCTGCAGTGCGCCGCTTGGGAGCGCGGTGGCGCTCCCACCGAGGGTTTAGATCCCACATACAGACCGTTTCCCGCTCACTGGCTGAGCGAGGTGCGGGCGTGACACCGAGGGTTGCGATCCCGTTGCCGGTCCCGGTCCAGTACGGGCGCGACACTGAGGGTTGCGGTCCGTTGCTGGACACGAGAAAAGAGACAAAAAGGAAAAGAAAAAAAAAAGAAAAAAGAAAAAGAATGCTACTACTATGATTTATTATATTTACAATGCTACAAAGAATAAATATTTGATTATTCACATAGATATGAAGAAGATACTTTAAGAAGTACCACCCACATTTCTAGGTCCACGTGTAAGGAGGGTGAAAGTAATTTCTCTTTTTAAACAAAAAATAAAAGGCTAAAGAAATTAAAATATCAAAACCTCTTCTTCAATTCATAAGACAGAAGGTGACACAGGGAAAACAGCTCCCCTTAAGATCAGAGAAACAGAAAGTAGAATATAGGCAGTCATGACCCACAGAATCAAGAGACTAAACTTGGAAACCACCATGGGAACAAGTGCAGGAAAAGGAAAACCTGACTGTGAAATTGTGACTGACCAATTCCTGAAGGCTTCATGTGGACAATTCTGAGAGTAAAATTCTCCAGCTGAACCCAGTCATAGGCAGGCCACCCGTTATTGTGAAATTTACCTCCTACAGCTCGACCAGATTCCCACAGTAAGTACTGAAGAAAGCTGAACTCATGTTTCTAGCAGGGGAAGGAGAAAAAGCAAATTATTGTGAAGTACGCCAGAGTGCTCTCGTAGTGTGCCTTAACTTGCTTGACACAACCATTATCCAGGTGTAATGCTGTAGTCAATAGGGTCCCTTTCACATAGTCACCCAAGGTAGTGTACTACTCCAAAATTCAGTAACTGTCCTGGAAGACATACTGACTTTGATGTCTCAGTTTTCCCTCATGGGAGTTACAGAGGCTAATAAATCATTAAATTGATTAACAAGAGAATAAGAAAAGGTAGAGGGAAGAGTCTATTCATCCCAGGAAGGAGTAAAGTTTTAAATAGTTATTAACAAATACTCTAAGATAACTTTAGAAAACAATGAGATGTGAAACTAAGATGAAAACCAAAGGGAAGAGTCATCAGATTCATCCCAAGAGGATCATCTTTAGATGACAGTTGAGAAATAAGGTCTACAAAATGGACATTGGTGTGGTTAATAAAAAAAAGTCTTGATACTATGGTATCAAAGATTGGGCAGGCAAAAGGGACATCCTGTTTTTCTACCAAAATTACAGTACCTCAAACAAGTCCACTCTGTTTACCCAGGTTAGAGAAATTTGAAGAAAAAAAAAAGGTGAAGTTCATAATTAAAAATCTACTCTGAAGTTAACAAAAGCAACAGTCAGGCTGATTAATGATGATAAAGATTGATAAAAGAACCAGAGGTTTTTGAGTCAAATTCTCACTCAGAACCCAAAGTTTTCGACAAAGTGTGAAAAAAAAAATGTGGAGCGGGAATATAGGTATGAAAGGACTGGCTTCCACACCCTCAGTGTGTGCTCACACTCAACATTTGACAAATGAAGGGAGTCCCACTAGATTGATTTTTCTGTTTTTTAAAGTGGATATGGAAATGAGGGGGTGAAGAGGGGTACTGGTATAACGTTTGATTTCTTCCCCACATTACATCAACTTTCTTGTTCCTACCTGATCCAGTTGTCACAGAAGGAGGGTTACAACTGCAACTGCTGGAATCAGAAATTACTTCAAACCAAGAAACTTATTTTATCTTTAAATCTTTGTCTCATAATTCCTAAGGGCATGATAAAGCAGGTTGTATTCTGAAACTACTGATAAAAGTAGCATTAACAGAAAATACAGGCATATTGCCAGGTGGTAAAACAGCCGCCTGAATCTGTACCTATGTACATCTATCCTGAATGAATGGAAAAGGGACTGGTGGAAGGGGTGGGTATTTGTTAGACTAAAACTTCTGCCTGCAATGTGGACAGCACAGTGGACAAACCTAATGCCCCATCCAATGTGTTAAATGTGTTTGGGCATAAGTGAAGAAAAAGAGAAATAGCAGCTGAAAGCAAAAGAGTAGATAAATAAAATATGTAATGGGACAAATTCAGTATTACCTCAACATCTTGAAAGAGACTCAGAGCAAAAGATGATACTGTCTTTCAGCTCAATTATACAAAATGACTGAGACGGCAAAGCCCTATATTGCTGAGACCACTTCTGCTTTTGGAACCTGACAAGATATAATAGAAGCCTGAGACCCAAGTAGCCACCCACTATAAGGCTGAAGGTTGAGTTGTATCACCAATGAACAATGATGTAATTAATCATGACATTGTAATGAAACCACCCTAAGTATCCCAAAGGATTGGGTTCAGGGAATGCTGGAAGGGTGACACAATCACTGAGAGCATAGAGACTCAGAGCCTGTTCTATAGCAAAGGCAATGAAAGTGTGGATTGCTAGGAACCCACTGAAAAATAAGATTATATAAAGATCAAAGGCTCAACTTACCAGAAATACATATGCACCAAACATGAAAGATTCTTAAAAAAAAAAAAAAAGATAGCAATTGAAATACTAGATTTCAATAATCCACATACAATAATAAAGAGAATCAGACAAAACACCAATAAGTATATAAAGGGTTTGAACAACAATATTGAGCCACTTGGACCCTAACAGACATATACCGAACACATCATACAACAACAGTAGAACACTATTTTCTCAAGCGTTCATAGAACATTTTTTAAGATAAACCACATGTTAGGACAGAAAGCAATCCTTAAATATAAAAATACAAAATCATAGAAAAATACTTTTCCAATCACAATACATTAAAAATAAAAAAGCTTGAAAATCCCCCTATATGTGCAAATGTAAGAACACAAACTGTTAGATAAAAAGATATTAGAAGAGAAATCAGAAAATATTTTGCCAGTAAGAGAAACAATCAGCATTGTGAAACGGCAGTAATATGGAATGGGTAGAAGATATTTGAAAATTTGTGTATTTGATAAAAGACTAATGTCAAAAATATAACAACAACAACAAAAATTTTTATAGGTCAACAGCAAAAACAAAGCAGAATCCTAAAAGTAAAGAACAAATAACCCAATTTGACTAAATTGTTGAGAATAGACATTTCTAAAAAAGAAAAAGAAAAAAAAAATACATACAAAGGGGCAACAGATATCTCAAAATGTTCTCAACATCACTAATTGCCAGGAAAATGCAAATCAAAAACAACCTGAGATTTTACTTGAAGTCTATTATGCTGACAATTATCAAATAGACAGTAGATAACTAATGTTGGTGAGGCTGTGGTGAAAATGGAAACCTTGTACACTGATAGTGAGAACGTTCATTAGTAAAGACAGAAATAACAGCGGAGTTACTTCAAAAATTAGGAATAGAAGTACGATATAATGTAGCAATTTTCCTTGATATACTTCCAAAGGAATCTATGGATCTCAAAAAGCTGTCACCATCATTTTCAAAGGTCAATATATGGAAACAAACTAAATTTTTACCCACAGATAAGTAGATAATGTGTGGTATATACAGGCAAAGGAATATTATTCAGCCTTAAAAATAAAGAAAAATCATGCTACCTGTGACAACATGGAAGTACCTGAAGTGCATTATGCCTAGTGAAATAAGCCAGAGATAGAGGACATACTGCTTAATACCACTAAACTGAAAACAATAAAATTACACTTTCTGAGGACAAAAAACCTTGAAACAATTGGAAATAAAAATATAACATGAGGAAACTCAAAGGACACAGTGAAAGCAGTGCTAGGAACAAAACTTACATTAAAAAGAAGAAAGATCTGAAGTCAAAAACCTAACATTAGACTTCAAAAAACAAGAAAAACAGGAACAAACTAGTAAAAAAGCCAAAAAATGATTAGAACATACATAAACAACAGGGAAAAAAGCAAAATGATTAGAACAAAAATGCTTAGAAAAAGAAAGCAAAAACAAACCTACAATACTGAATTGGTTTTAGAAAAAAATAAAATTGACAAATTCTTAGCTATATAAACAGAGAAGAAAGAAAAGAGAGACTGAAATAGAAAATAATAAATGAAATAGGTGACATTACATCTCATGCCACAGAAATAAAAATGATTATAAAGTGACATGAGTTCTTTGCCCAAAACTGAATAACCTAGATAAAACTGATAAATTCTTAGAAATGAATAAGTTATCATTATGAATCTTAAATAAATAAGAAATATAAATAGAACTGTAATGAGAATGGATAGCGAACCAGTAATCAAATGCCTCCCCACAAGGAAAATCCCAGGTTCGGATGACTTCTCTGGAGAATTCTACCCAACATTTGAAGAATTAACAGCAATACCCTGCAAAGTATTCAAAAGAACTAAAAAGAAACTAACACTCCCAAACTCATTCAACCAGGCAACATTACACTGATACCAAAGCTCAAACAATACCTTTAAAAATTGTTTATTTATTGTCTTAACAGTTGATTGACAACAGGTGGCTTACTGAGTTAGCAAGGTATACATTAATTGGTACATTGACAATTTGAAGAACATGAATCATTTTTTAAGGAAAGCATGTCTCATCCAAGTCATGAGCCCCTACTTCAAGGCTGTGGATATTTTTAGAGAACTGCTTGTGTGTAGACAACATATTATTTCCCCATTTTTTGATCAAACCATTCCTCATGGAGTACTGATGATCAATTTTCTGATTGAAAATATTACACTGATACCAAAGCTCAAAAAATACCTTCAATAATTGTTTATTTATTGTCTTAACAGTTGATTGACAACAGGCAGCTCACTCAGAGTTAGCAAAGTATACATTAATTGGTACATCGATGATTTAAGAACATGAATCATTTGTTTAGGAACAGGATGTCTCATCCAAGTCATGAGCCCCCACTTCAAGGCTGTGAATATTCTTAGAGAGCTGCTTGTGTGTAGACAACATATTGTTTCCCCCTTTTTTGATCATACAATTCCTCATGAAGTATTAATGACCAATTTTCTGATTGAAAAGGATTCTTACTTTTCTTTGTATTGATCCCTCAGTGCTGGAAAAGCTCATTCCCAGCTTGTCATCTTCTTAATTGGGGGGTGTGGGGCATGTTTGGGAGGATGAATTAGGGCAACATGAAGTATGGCCAAGAACTTAGAAGAGCCATGCTATTTTATACCCATTATTTCCAATTGTATCTTTCATAGAGAGAAAATGCTTATTAAACTTATTTGTGTAAATAAACATGTTGGCATGAAAGTCATACAGATACTCACAAATAGTTTTGGATTTTGCAGGAATCAGGTTTTTAAAAAACATATTTCCATCTTTCTTCATAAAGATATATTTTACGCACTTGATATAAATTATGGATAAATTAAGGGAGAAAATTTCCTTATATCTGAAAAACAAAACATTTGAGTAAAGAACCAACAATGGAAGGTACAAACTTTGCCTTTATTATTCAACTTTATGTAATTAATATTTGATTTGATTGATCTTAATTAGGAGTTTTTTAACCCACTAGATTTGTTATTAGAGTACGAGAAAACTTTCATTTTGCCATTGATCTTGAAGTAACTTGAAATTTGTGTTTAAAAGTACTTGATATAGTGTTCTAGATGAATCTGTCTGTAGACGCCTTTAGAGAAAAATCAGAACTTCTTAAAGTCTTACTAAGAACAGATTGTTACATCAAGAAAACTGTGTTCTGATATGGGGGAATTTTTAGTTCTACTTCGATGTCTTTGTAATAGCAAAGTTCAATGTTTAGAAAGATGTAGAAAGAATTCTCTTCTAATTGTATCCAAGCTTATCACACACAAAATTCTTCAGAAACCATTATATGACTTACTCAGACATTTTCATAACATGCTTTGGACATTCAGTTTTGTGCTATACTTCCTCTTTCCTAAACAGCTAATCATTTTAAGGACCAAAACTCATTACAGAAGATGCATTCTCAGACAAAAAGTATTCTCTTTTCTTTTTAACCTTCCTAACCAGAACTACATCTTCATATTCACAGCTTTCTTCACATCTCTGTCTCCTCCTACATACTGATTCCTTTCTCATCAAAAACACACCTTATTTTTTTTTTCCTTTTTTTTCCTTTTTTCGTGTCTGGCAACGGATCGCAACCCTCAGTGTTGCGCCCGTACTGGACTGGGACCGGCAACAGGATCGCAACCCTTGGTGTTGCGCCCACACCTCACTCAGCCAGTGAGTGGGAACTGGTCTGTATGTGGGATCCGAACCCTCGGCGGGAGCGCCGCCGCACTCCCAAGCGGCGCACTGTAGCAGTGCGCCACCAGGCTGGCCCGGAAACATACCTTATTTTTTTAATGCACATCTCCACAGAAGTATACGTTCTAATTAGACTTTTAACTTTTAATAACCCAATTTTCAGTGAAAACCTAGGAAGCAAGAAATTTTGGACTGTCTGCCATATATCAACATTTTATATATGAAAGTTTATCCCATTTTTAAAATTCAACATATGATTTAAACAATGACAACAAAACCAAACAAACGAAACAACCAAAATGACACACCCACAGAAAACAGAACAAAAATACTAGGTAGAATTATTTTACTCATAAGATGATACCAACAAATGGCTAAAAGCTCAAAAGATAAGGAAAGGAGTTCCAAAACAGCAAATTTAGTAACTATTTCATTCACCAGGAGCTACAAACAAATGTCTAAAACCCCAAATGATGAGAATAGGGAGTTACCAGCATGAACACCATAGTATTTTGCTTCAAATTCCAAGACAGCATACAACATAATACACATACACATGTGTAAGCATGCCTAAACACATATTCATACACACAAATACCTTAATGCTTTCAGTCATGACATAGTACATACAAACTCACTAGTTAATAACATAGAATTGAATCCAAATCACTCTGCAGGCAAAATAGGACCTTTTCACATGGCTAAACATTATTTGCTCCTATAGGTAATCCAATAAAGGCTGTGGAACAGACCTTAGGTATATCAATTTCCATAGCAGTCTGAATCAGAACTTTTTACTCGTTTTTTGTCTTTCAGTTTCAACTGAGTTTTCAGTTAAACTCTCAAACATCACACTTAACCAGGACTGGTTGAATTGTGTAAGAAAAACTCAATCTACAAGTTACCTTAATTCTTTCTAATGAGGCATTTCTCTTGTTTCTTATCTTTGGCTGGATTGCCATTAATGGTGAGTTTCTGTTTAACACATGCAGAACTCTGCACACAGGTAGAAAAATTTTTCCCAAGCTAACAGAAACTCAGAACAAAATATTTCTTTTTGGTCATCAGGCCTTTGCTGACCCAGAGGCAGAACTTTCTCAAACCAAACGGACAAAGCTCACAAACAAACTCCTTCAAGAAGAAATCTGGTTATTAGTTTCTGAGTAATTTCTCACACCCAAATGGTGTTATTTATTTTTACTATTATTTAATAATAATAAAAAGTGCAGAATAGTCATTTCTCACACCCCAGTATTACCTTTCACGAACAAACAGTGTTGAAAGAGAAGTACTGTTGGGACTACCCAGCTCAGAACATGTCTACCCCTGAAGTGCTGCTTTCCATCACCAACAAAGGGTGGGAAATCAGTGGATAACTCTGCTGCTAGAAGATCAAGGAAAGTTTCCAAAATCCCAGTTTCAGGGCTAACCTACCACAGGCAGCTGATTCCCACAGGTGGATCCAGACTCACTCCCACAGAAGATGGGGAATGAAACCACCCAGGAAACACTCTGGCTTGGTTTACCAAAACCTTTTATTGGGGAGCACTCAGCTACTCGATGGATGCTGTCCAAACATCTTTTTACCAAGCCCAACCTTGCTGCCTGCCCCCAAACAAAAACAAAAAACACAAAACCCAAATGGTGGTGAAAATGGAAGTCAACTTTTATTCAGAAAGAGCAGTAACCTGAGGAGAGATGTTAGGTTAACACATGTTTCTGGTAAAACTAAAGGAGCATTGTTATACAAAAGCCATCTGAAAGACTCATATTTACTAGGGGATATTTAAAGACAGAATTGAGGGAATGGAATGTGGGAAATGAAGAGCGGGAGGAAGAGAGACATGAGTTGTGTTGACCCCATGCAAAAAACCTGGTGCATAGTTTTACCAAGTCTCTGTCCAGCCTCAGTTCTCCTCTTTGACACTATCGTAGGGTCCTGCAGGATCTTGATTTTGCTTAAGGTAGGAACAACACAGCTTTACTGATGTCTTCCTTGGTTTTTCAGGGTCTGGATAGTACATGACTGGTGCCAAGTTTGTAGCGCCAGGCTAACTGGAAAACCACTTGATATGTATGTAAATAATGTCATCTTGCACTATAACCAGGGCCCAAAATAGCAAGTACCTGTGGGAAAAGAGGAAACTCAGAAAAATGCATGCTAAGAAAAAAAAGCCTATGTCTTTTAAGTATGCCTAGAGCCCAAGTGATTATTGCTTCCAACATGGATTCAACCCTGCTCACTCTAATAGAACTACACCATGACCACCCTGGAAAAGAGCCACATGGAAAGACCCTGAGGAGGTATGTTCATTGACAGGTCCCATGAGCCTCCAGCTGCACCTGCTGCAAACCACCAGTGAGCCTTCTTGGACACAAGGCCAGTTGTGCTTTGACATGCTCTTTCTCAGCTGCTACCCTACTTAGTGGCTGGATATAAGCCAGCCTACAAGATTTTCTAGGAGAACCAAAGATGGTAATAATTTCTTATAAACTGCCATCTCATGGGTGTGGATTTTTAAGCAGAATAGGTAACTGAAAGAAAATTTTCTGTCTGGAAATGGGATGCTGTGGTAATAAATTGCTATAACACTCAGCATTGGCTGTGAGCCTGAGTAGAAGCTGGACCTCAAAAGAGACCATTAGTACAGACTGGAAGTCTGTCAAGGCACCTTGAGAGGGACTGAAGTGCAGTGAGGAAAATCTCATTGGAAACTGAAAAAAAAAGGCATGTACACGACAGCTTAACAATATTCCAGTCATTATATCAGTGAGTCCATTTGGAGATGCTCATTTCAGTGGAATTATTTATGAAAGTTGAGACCCACAAAGAAATTAAGAGAAATCAAGTTGCTGCCCACAATGTACAGTACAAGAAAACTGACCTAATCTTTAAGGATACTCTCTGTATAGCTTTCCTTTCCACATGAATGCAAATGCCTCATTTTACTAATGATTAAAGACTTCTTTCTTAAACTAACCAATGAAATAATCTGACAAATACCTTCTCTAATCTTAATAAGTTTTCATAAATGTAAGACCTCTTATACCTCTCAAATGATGCAGTGCCTCAGTGCTACATGGATTGTAATCCCTGTTTCTTATTAGATGATTTCTTTTGCCTCTAACCTGTTGATTTTCAGTTCTTAGAGTTACCATGGATTATGTGGTGGAGGATAACTGGCAACACTACTGCCTTCAATAACATGAAAACTTGAAAGGTCCTATCACTATCTCAGGGATCTGTCTAAGGAAATGTCTGAGAAGAATACACAAAGTACTATCTGGTCTTCTTTCTCTGCCTTTGAGACAATAAGAGGAGAGAGATGAACTATAGAAAAATGTCCAATTTTCAAAGATAATTAAGAAAATCTATAAAGGAACCAGGACTTTTTTAGCTAACAAATAATCTAGTGCACTTTTATTAAACTGGTATGACTTGTGACAATTAAGAGATTTTTGTTGAGCATCAATGCTTTTGACAGTATCTTTAGCTATTTGGCCAATGATAGCATATGGGTTTCTAACTATATCTCTGTTGACATACTCTTCTGCACTAGGTATTGAGTCCCATATACTTTGAACAACGTGGTAGTTATATCTTGCTAACATAGTACACTTGGTCTTTAGTAGATAATGAGAAAAGGGTAGATTTGTAGTATTTTTTTTCACTTTTTAAAAAATTCGTTTCTAATATTCGTGAGATACAAATCTGATTGTCACCCTTTGTGCCCATAAAATGAGGGCTAAATTCACACTGGCAGCATACCCATTACAACAAATTGCAGGTGTACCCCTTGTCATCCACCCAATTTTCCCCAACCTTCCTCTCTTCTTACCCCCCACTCCACTATAGAAGCCCAAGGAGAATTCTCTCCCTCTGCAAGTCCAATGTACTACTGTGGTCTTTCTTTCCTTCATTCTTTCTCTCAGCTCCCACATATGAGTGAGTACATGTGGTATTTATCCCTCTGTGCTTTGCCTATTTCAATCAACATAAGTTTCTCAAAGCTCATCTATGTTATTGCAAACAGTTTCTTTATCCAATCATCCATGGATAGACTTTTAGTTTGGCTCCATATCTTGGCTATCGTAAACAGAGCTGCGATGAACATGGAAGTGCAGGTATTCCCTCAACGTGATGATTTTCATTCCTCTGGGTATATACCCAGAAGTGGGATGGCTGGATCATATGGAAATCTATCTATAGTTGTTTCAGAAACCTCCATACTGTTTTCCGTAGTGGTTGTACTAATTTATAGTCCCACCAACAGTGTAGGAGTGTTCTCTTCTCCCCACACCCTCGCCAGCATTTATTGTTCACTGTCTTTTTTATTATAGACAGTCTAACTGGGGTGAGGTGATATCTCAATGTAGTTTTAATTTGTATTTTCCTGATGACTAGTGATGTTGAGTGTTTTTTCATGTACATGTTCCATTTGAGTGTATTCCTTGGAAACGTGTCTTATGTAAGAATTAAAAGAATATGACATGTCCTAATAGCATACCTTTCCTTTTGCCAGCCATTAAGACACTGATAAAAACCAACCTTGAATTAGGGAATTTTTACAAATGTAATACAAAAAATGTGTTTTGAAGGGGTACATGTAGTTCCTTAGAGGGTGTTTCCATTAAAGGATTGGTTCAAGGGAAGGTTTGACAATACTAAATTAAACCATGATCTTATCATTTATGGGCTTTCTAAATCCATTTACATAGTAACCTACTGAATGAAGTAGTTGGGGTAATAAGTATTTGTTGTTCAATTCCTTAATACATATTGCTAATGACAATAATATTGGGCTGGCTCAGGTGTGAGGACTGGTTTAAAAGTCAAGCCTGGGGGAACAAGGTTTATTGTTTGAAATAGATTGAAGCCTGACATAGAAGTATTGTAGTCATTGTTCCATATAAGAGGTAACATCAGGAACATCTGTAAAATTAGTGTCAGTTATCACTAGTGGCATATATTAGTCATAAAAAGACCTAGGAATAATATTGGGGTGTTGAGGCCACACACCTCCTCCCAGGGCAGAGAACTAGCCACGACCCCACCCACATACACGTATGTCATCTGTTGAAAACATTCACCTGGACAGGAGAGATAAAGATCATGCCTGACGGAAGCTGCCGGGTAGTGGCCAAGAAAAGACGTAGTTTAAAATTATTGGATAAAAGATACTTCTGTGCTCTGCTCACCGCGTGATTGCAATAGCAAAACATTAGAGCAAGAGGCATGTTCACATGACCTTTAAGATGATGGGTTGAAGTTAGGAAGTCCCCTTGCCATATGCTTATAAAAGCAGGTGCTTGTGTGAAAATAAATGGAACTGCTTGAAGAAACCCCTGCCACATCTGAGTGTCTCTCTGTGGGGCTGAATAGGTGGGCAGCATACTCACCTTCCTCCCAGGCTCTCCTGGCCACTAGGGTGGCAGGAGTAATCCTACCAGTTCCCTCTCTTGCTCAGCCCGTGGTGGGCGGATAAAAGGGGCTACTGAGAGGTTCAGGGCCCGCCGCCCCTGAGCCCCCGCAAATGTAACATATCCAGCAATCAGTCAAATTTCCCTGATCAGCTACACACTGAGTTAGTCAGATAAATGTATTGTCTTACATGACAAAGATTGGGGAAGAAAACTGAGCATAGAAATGTATGTGAGGGTCTTTTTAGGGTTTGATGAGTTCTATAGTCTGGCAGAGACCTAAGAGTATAAATATTCCCAAGTTAACACAAACTTCTAAAAAATGCAAGGGCTGACATTTACATGGAACAAAATATCTAGAAGACAAAAAATTTCTAAACGTACAAAAATAGCAATTATAAAATAAGTGGAAGGATGTATTGAAACTAACTTTTAAAAGAGATTTGGTTGGGAATGTGGGGATAAGCAGTACACCCAGATTTTTGTCTGCTTGCTCTGGTTAAAAGATTTTTTCTGAGTTGTCTTTATCAGAAGATCTCCAGTGATGGAAGTAGTCCACTCAGGTGTTTGACGTTTTAAAATAATAAATATGAGTCCATGAGTATATTTAGTTGCCCAAAAAATAGTTATCAATACTGGACAAAATCGCTTACAATGAGGAAGTAGGGAATTATTTATTTATGTTATTTTCTTTCTTTCTTTTTCTTTTTTTCCTTTTTGTCTTTTTTCGTGACCGGTAACGGGATCGCAACCCTCGGCATCATGCATGCACTGCACTCAACCAGTGAGCTGACTGGTCTGTATATGGGATCCGAACCCTCGGCGGGAGCGCCACCACACTCACAAGCGCCGCACTCTACCGAGTGTGCCACTGGGCTGGCCCAATTTATGTTATTTTCAATAAATAAAGTCTCCAGGATGTAAGTCATGATATTTTTGATCTTTGTCTCCTGAGAATGCACTGTGAAAGGACTTCCTGACTAACTTAATAGTACTTTTAATAAAATTTATTAGGCTTTGCCAGCAATCTAAAAAGTCCCCTTTTAACATACCGGAGCCCCTTCCTGCTTGTTATAAGTGCATGAGTCTTTTACTCATTATTGCAAAAGGAGACAATTGATTTGTCCCAAACAGGGAGGAAAATAAGTTAAACAATACCAATGGAAGGGCATTTAGCCAAGGAAGATTACATAGTTATGGTATTCATTTGTGAACACCAAATCTCCTCTATTAATATTGGCTCAGTATATTAAACAGTAAAATAAAGACATTAGAGTGAAATGAAAAGAACAGACAAAAAGTAGAGGACTCGACACCTGATGAGATTAGAGCTGAACAAATAAAATAAAAAGCATTTCAGAAGAACATCTCCTTTTGGTGAATGTTTGGGAAGCGCGTTAAAATATGGTACCCCAAGTTAAGAATGTACTTTGAGATTTAAAAAAAGCAGGCAGGTCCATTTGGGAATCAGACATATTTATTAATCAGGGTGACTTACAGACAAGGAAGCTGGATGCAGTAAAGCATCAGCTATCAGGAGAAAAACTCTCTCTACTCTGCAGGCTACACAATGTTTATATAGTAAAAGTCCCTGTTACTAGGAATAAGTACAAAGAAACATCATAAGAAAAATGAGGTGAATGATACCATTCAGCAGTTGTCATTTAATGCATGCGGTGTCAGGAGTGTGGGTGTGTCTTGTGTTGTCTATGCTTAGATCGCTGATGCCACTATCTGAAATAAATTATTCACTCCCTGAAACCTATGATCCCTTTACATTAACTCTGAGGTTAAAATGTGACTGGTCTGTGAAGTGAAGAAATGAGGTTAAGCAGTCAACTGGGCAAGTGGGGCACAAAATGGCATTGATTTTGTTTACCCTCTGACAGTAAGTTGGGGTCACTGGCTGAATGACAGTGATAGTGTAAGTAAGGAAAGAAAGAATGTGGTTTTCCTTTTTGATTTTTTGATTTGTTGAGCTTTAGATGTTTTTTGGATAGCTACAAAAAAACATCCAACAGAGAGTTCAACCTAAGTTCTAAAGGATAGAGAAGATGTGTAAGATGTAGAAAAATAAAAGTGCAAACCAGAGAGGACTACATCAGCCAAGGAGAATTGCAAAGTGAAAAGATTGGGCCCAAGATGGAGCTCTTGGTTGAGATATGATAAGAAGTAAAAGAGAAAAAAAAATTCATGGAAACAAACAAAAAATCATCAGAGAGGCAATGACATAAACAAACAGAGAGGAATTTCCAGGCACAGATCATATACAGTATTATCAAATATGGCAGAAGATTCAAGTTAGGCAAAGACTAGAAAATAATATTTAGATTTAATATGGATTAGGTTATTTGTGAGTTTTTGAATGTTTTTGAACTAAGATTACATTGAGTGGGTTAATGTTTAAATGAACTCTGGGAATATTTGCCAGAAAATGTAACTTTGGACAGTCTGATGCACAACCTTCATGTAGAGATGACATAGGAGAAATGAATAGAAAGTTACTTAAAGACCCGTGGTCCACTCAGTCCTCCAAACATTTCCAGGTTTTATCTCTGAATCAAGTACAGCCTTCCAAAAGCTGTCTGGGACCACACTATTTTAACATTCTCAGAATGTTTAAGGTGATTTTTGCCTTAGTATTTGGTAGCTGTGTCCACTTTTCTACACTGAAAATGTTTATTTCCAGACTAGTAGTGAAAAGCTTTCACTACCATTGTCTATACGCTCAGTGAAGACAGTGTTTCATAGTTTGGAGTCAGCAAGTCTTGATGTCAGATGAGACTTGAGCATGCTCTCTTGTCAGATTCCATCCTAATCATGTAACAATTATGTGTGTCTTTTAGTGAGGACATCAGAAAACCAGAGACAAATTTGTACTCAACTTTCATGACTATGAGAACTCATAACCTGACTATACATTCATGCCAACTTTATCTTATTGACATAATTTTTTCTGAAAGTGTTTTATTTCTACTTTTCATTTTGAATTTATTGGCCCCCAAAAGCTCATTAAATACAATGTATGCAAAACAACATATGTAATACATAAACAAATAACTCATTGAAATTTATTCATTCAATGCTCTTGGACACACATAGAGGACTCTGAAAGCATGGGTGAGGGAGAAGGCAGAAGAAATGGAGTCATGAGAGAACTGGCATTGGTCCTAGATTCTCCTGATGAAGACATGCTACTTATAGAAAAGAGAAATATATATATTAATTAATTAATTAAAAATAAACAAAAAATTTAAAAGCCTCCCTGTGGAAGAAAACTCAGATGTTCAAAAAAGAGGTAGAAAGTCCCTACTGAAGATGAACTCACAAGTGAGTTATTGGTACAGATTAGACACAACTTACTTTTGAATTAATAATACATACATTTCCTAGTGATTTAGCAACAGTTACTCTTCTCTAAAGGAATAATTAGATCATTTAAAGTAGAGGAAGAAACATTCCATCTTTGCTAAAGTTAATGGTATAAAAATGCACTTGGCTGTATGATCTATTTTCCTGCTAATATGGGATAGGATAAGGGATTCCATATGAATGTTTACTGTACAACACTTCTAGCTTTTATAGACCTAAATTTCTTGGGAGATATCCAACTTGCAGTTCAACATTTTTCAACCAATATTATATAGGAAAAAACATAAACATGTATATTTCTTGTGGTACACTCTTCTAGCAATTGTTCCAAATGATAAGCCTCCAGGTATCCAAAGACTTATATGGTCCACTATGTCAATATCTTACTTTGGCCAAGAGGACATCAGCAAATGTGATGCAAACATTGGTTTAAACATTTCTTGCTGCTGGGGCTTGCCTTCTTGGACACAGTCATATCTGGATGAAAATGGGACTATGCTATTGGAGACATAAGGTGTAGCCAAGAGTCTCCAAAACGACAGGACATGTTAGCGAATCCATCCTGAACCAACCAGCCTTGGTCAAAACACAAGGTGCCTACAGCCTCATCTGTAATCCAGGCAAGACCAATAGAGGAGTTTTCGAACTTAACCCAAATGCTGAATTTAGAAACGATGAAATTTAAAAATTCTTCAAAAGCCAATCCATTGCTGTTGATTTCTTTACCTTTTGATTTTCTTTTTTCTGTTTTTCTTCTCTTTTCTCTCTCTCTCTCTCTCTCTCTCTCTCTCTCTCTCTCTCTCTCTCTCTCTCTCTCTTTTTTCCCCTTGGTGGCTGGTTGAATTTTTTTTTGTGATTTTTCAGTTAGCAAAGGCTGATACATCTAAGCACCTGCAAGTCAACGTCTCTAACCAGTTGAAGAGTGGGAGAGACACTCTTCAGTTCAATGACAAATACAACAAACAGAAGTTTATAACCACATGTAGAAGTTTTGAAATCATGGGCCGGCCCGGTGGCACACTGGAGAAGTGCGCCACTCCCACCGAGGGTTCGGATCCCATATGGAAACCAGTTCCCACTCACTGGCTGAGTGCGATACAGGTGCAACACCGAGGGTTGCGATCCCGTTACCGGTCAGTAAAAAAAGACAAAAAGGAAAAAAATTAAATAAAATTTAAAAAAAGAAGTTTTGAAATCATAATAAAAGCCAACTGAATGAACTGTGGTGTCATTGAAGCAATGAGAATAAAACAAAAACAATTTTCTTGAGATCAGGAGACTATGTTTTAAGCTTCATACATCGTAACTTAATTCTGTTACTTATATGCACGCACTGTACTGTGTTTTATTTACCTTTTATTGGTTTTGAGATGTGTGATGATATCTGATATTCCCATTTCAAATAATGTAAAATAGGGTTATTGTTATTTTTCTGCAGGGTTTATGACTTTGTAAACAGATTACTGTCATTAGGGAAAAACACTTGTGTTATTGACCCTTTAGTTTCACATAATTTCCAGAAAGTGTTGCAATTAAAAAGGGATAAGCGTGTATAAAATCAGGCATTTAAAAGCAACATGCATTGTAAGTTGACTACAGTGTCACAAAAGTGATCTCAAAAAGAAGTAAACATTGGTTTTCAGCTAATTGTTGCAAAATGGGTAGCGCTAATTAAAAGTGGAAAGACCCCAGAAGAGCTGGAACACAAGAATATCTCTTGATGCCAAGTGGAGTGATACACTAAGATTTAGAGAGCTCAGGATCTGGAAATAGTCAATGAGGGGAGATTTTAAAAATGAAAGTGTGTTTAGAGATCACTGTGGAGAGATCCTCTCAGGTTTGAGAGGGTATCCATGCATCCCAATCCACACCTTCAAGACCACTCAAATAAGTACCATTTCCTAGGCTTTTGTCTATCATTCTCAGCCTAACTCACCCCTCTCTTTTCAAAATTGCTTCAAACCTTCTAATAGCACCCAGTTATTGATACTTTTCAGAAAATATAATGCAGTCAACTCTTGTTCACGGTAGGCAGTGGGATCAATACTTGCTTGTTATATGCAAGCTCACATCTTCCCCTCTCTGGAACTCTTTTTCCTAAAGTCTGAAGCACCAGTGAGAGGGTTTGGGCCATATGAGTGTTCTTTCATGTGGGATTTCTATTCATGAGCCATCCTCCTTCTTACTTTGTAATGCCTCTGAACTAGCCTGTTTCAGTTGATTTTAACTAAATACATGGAACTGGGTACAGTGTAAGTAAATAAAATATTTATTCCTTGTGGTTCCAGAGGCTGGGAAATCCAAAGTGACTTTGTTAATTTGTTATTAGATAATACTGGCCTCAAAAAGTGAGTTGAGGGCCGGCCCAGTGGCGCACTGGAGAGTGCGCTGCTTGGAAGCATGGTGGTGCTCCCGCCGAGGGTTCAGATCCCATGTGGAGACCGGTTACCGCTCACTGGCTGAGCACGGTGCAGGCCCAACACTGAGGGTTGCGATCCCGTTGCCAGTCAGTAAAAAAGACAAAAAGGGGGGGGAAGTGAGTTGAGAAGTGTCTCTACTGCTTCTATTTTTTGGAGAGTTTAGGAAGAAGAGACTAAATTGTCTCCCAATGTAGGGTAGAATTCACCTATAACGTTTCTGGATATGGGCTTCTTTTGGTATTGGAAACTCAACCGTATGAATAATTTTACGGAAATTGAGTAAATAGTTAAATGAAGGCAGAGATTGTCTGGTTTGATTAAAAAATAGACAACTATATTCTATCCACAGAGACACACACTAAATAAAAAGACACTAACTGAAAGGAAAGGATTTTTTTTAAAAGATGTATATTACATGAACTCTGAGAATAAAAAGCTCAAGGTGAGATCTTACTACCAGATAAGATAAGCTTCAACACAAAATTTGTTACCACAGATAAAGAGAGATCTTTCATAATAATAAATGTATCTAACATATTATAGTGATTATAAACGTATAGGTGCCTAAAAACAAAGGTTCAAAAGACATTTAAGTAAACCCCAAAGAACTAATCAGGAAACATAAAAACATCCACAACTACAGTTGTACAATTAATATTCTGCTCACTAATGGATGCGACCACCAGATGAAACATCAGTAAGAATATAAACATAAATGACACTGTCCTGCCCTGACTGAAAATTATAAAATACTATGTGAACACTCACCCAGACAGAACATATGCTAGGTGTTAAAACAAGTCTCAAGGTTGAAATCTTATAACATGTGTCATCTGAAATTAAGTAAAATGAAATAAAATTAGAAATCATCAAGAAAAAGAAATCCAGAAGACCCTCAAATATTTAAAAATTAAATAATACACTTCAAAATGATTTGGAAATAAAAGAAGAAATGTCAAAGGAAATGAGAATATAAGTTGATCAAAATTTATTGTACCAAAGACATTTGTGATAGAGTAAAGGAAGTCACAAATTCTCCCACTTTTAAGATAAAAACTAACTTCCTTTAAATGTAGGCTGACTTTAGCAACTTGCTTAGCCAACAATATCTTGCATATTAGAAACATAATACACACTTTTCCACAAAGGTCGACAGGGAAATTCTAACCTCGGCTTTATCACCAATTTTCTTATCTTTTTAGTAAATCCTTTACTCTGCTACTTTCAGGTGACTGTCAAGACTTACTGTTTCTGCCAGTTTGAGAGCCACATAATGAGGAGTATGAAGAAGAACTGAGCGTGGGAAAGAAGCAGATGGGAGAGAGTCCACAAACCAAAAGTGAAAAGAAAGAGACTGTAATGGGCAATTAAGAGTTTTTGATGTGCTCTTATCACAGCCTGTAAGTCCTGGAGTCCCAATGCCTCATTCAAACCACATGGGAATAGACAAGTCAGAGAGGAAGACAGAGCTTAGCCTTTTAAAGGGAGGCATTAAGAGAGGGTGATGGTCATGAAAGAAAGACTTTTGAAAAGAAGAGAATGGAAAAGTCCTGATAAGGATGGAGCTGGCATATTTGTGACACATCTGAAGTGGTTTGAGTTGATCTGCACTCACAGGCACCTGAGGCTCCTCTGTCTTTTACCTTATTGTCCACATGTACTCATGGTGACACCAACCCCCTAATTTTATTTTATAATGTGTGCTGGTGCACTTGTGATGAAATCTTTACTCGAGGCTTGGGTCCATGGAGCAGTGGGAAATTGCAGCACAGGACACACAAGAAAGTATCACATACAGCCCCCACACACACATACATAAGCACACACACATGCACACATGCAAGCACAGTAGGAAATAAGAACTTCCATTTTAGTAGGCAGATCTGTGTTATGACCACATTACAAGGAAGAGGCAACTTGATGAACATAATCAAAGGCAGAAAAAAAAAAACCGACCAAGAAAACTTGTGGTTTTAAGATATTTTTGAAATTCAGGCTATGCTAAGAAATGACTATTCAGCCTTGAAAAATTGAAGTATGTTTTCATACACAAAATGCTTATCTTTTCAAAGTGTGATACAATCTGATGTATTATTTTACATTATACGTTATTTCAATAAAAAGTAAGTTTTTGAAAGATGTTGGCCTGTAGCTTTTTGGGTTATTTATTTTTTTTTTCTGTTGTATCTATGTTATCGGCAAAAATTCTCAGTAAAAGGCTAGCTAATAGATTACAGCAACACATGCATAAAATTGTACACTATGACCAAGTGAGATTCATCCCAGGGATGCTAGCCTGCTTGAACATACACAAATCAAAAAAAGTATTACTCCTCATCAAAAAAATCAAAGAAAAACCACATGAAGGCCGGCCCTGTGGCTCACTCAGGACAGTGTGGCACTGGGAGTGCCAAGGCCGCGGGTTCGGATCCTATATGGGGATGGCCGGTGAACTCACTGGCTGAGCATGGTGCAGGCGACACCAAGCTAAGGGTTACAATCCCCTTACCAGTCACACACACACAACCCCCTCCCCCCCAAAAACCCACATGAGCCATCACTGTAGATCATAGAAAAACATTTGACAAAATTCAACATTCATTCATGACAAAGACTCTATAAAATTGTGTATAGAAGAAAAGAATCTCAACATAATTGAGGCCATATATTACAAACCCACTGCCAATATCATCCTGAATGAAGAAAAGTTGAAAGTTTTTTCCTTAAGAACAGGAACATGACAAGGATGCCCACTCTACTACTCATATTCAAAATAGTGTTGGAAGTACTAGCCAGAGAAATCAGAGAAGAGAAGAAAATAAAGGGCATCCAGATTGGAAAGAGAACAGCATAAAGATTCTACAAAAACAAAAACAAAAACTCCTAGACTTGATAAATGATTAGAGCAAAGTTGCAGTTTCCAAAATCAACATGCAAAAATCAGTAGCATTTTTATACTCCAACAATGAACTAGCAGAAAAAAAAAAAAATCCTAATAAAAAAAAAAAAAACTCTAAAAAAAAAAAAAACTCTAAAAAAAAAAAAAACTCTAAAAAAAAAAAAAACTCTAAAAAAAAAAAAAACTCTAAAAAAAAAAAAAACTCTAAAAAAAAAAAAAACTCTAAAAAAAAAAAAAACTCTAAAAAAAAAAAAAACTCTAAAAAAAAAAAAAACTCTAAAAAAAAAAAAAAATCCTAATAAAAAAAAAAAACAAAAAAAATGGGCCATTTAAAAAAGTCCCCAAAAAAAAAAAAAAAAAAAAAAAAAAAAATCCTATGAATAAAGTAAACCAAGGATGTGAAAAATCTGTATGAGTAGAACTACAAACCACTGTTGAGAAAAATTGAAGAGGACACAAGAAAATGGAATGATATCCCATCCTCTTGGATTGGAAGAATCAACATTATGAAATGTCCATACTACCCAAAGTGATCTACAGATTTGATAAAATCACCATCAAAAATCCAATGACATTTTTCTCAGAATTGGAAAAAACAATTCTTACATTCATATGGAATATCAAAAGACCCCAAATGGCCAAAGCAATCCCAAGCAAAAGAAAAAAGAAAAGAAAAGCTAAAGGCATAACACTACCTGACTTTAAACTATACCAGAAAGCTATAGTTACCAAAACAGCATGATACTGGCATAAAAGCTGACAGACTGACTAATGGAACAGAATAGAGAACCCAGATTTCAACCCATATACTTAAGCCATCTAATCTTCAACAAATGTACCAAAAATGCACATTGAGGAAGAGACTGCCTCTTCAGTAAATGGTGTTGGGAAAATTGGAAATTCAAATATAAAAGAATAAAACTAGACCCATATCTCTCACCATATACTAAAATCAACTCAAAATGGGTTGAGGAGTTAAATATTCATCCTGAAATAATAAAACTCCTAAAAGAAAACATAGGGGAAACACTTCAGGAAGTAGTACCGGTCATAGACTATGAATACAAACTCCAAAACACAGGCAGGCAAGGAAAAAAATAAACAAATAGGATTATATAAAACTGAAAAGCTTCTGCACAGCAAAAGAAACAATTATCAGAGCAAAAAGACAACCAGCAGAGTGGGAGAAAATATTTGCAAAATATACATCCGACAACGTATTAATATCCAGAATATACAAGAACCCAAAAAACTTTATAGCAAAAAGCCAAATAACCCAATTAAAATGGGCCAAAGAACTGAATAGGCATTTCTCAAAAGAAGATAAACAAATGACCAACAGACATAGAAAAAAATGCTCAGCATCACTCATCATTTGGAAAATGCATATTAGAACTACTTTGAGATACCATTTCACTCCAGATAGGATGGCTAATATCCAAAAGACGCAGAATGATGAATGCTGGTGAGGATGTAGACAAAAAGTCCTACACTGTTGGTGTAACTGCAAAATGGTGCAGACTTTACAGAAAATGGCATGAAGTTTCTTGAAACAATTACAGATATATCTACTATATGACCCAGCTATTCCCCTGCTGGGTATATACCCAAAGGAATAGAAATCATGGTGTTTTATGGATACCTGTGCTCTCATGTTTCTTTTCTGCACTGTTTATAATGGCCGAGAGTTGGAGGCAGACTAAATGCCCATTATCACATGAGCGGATAAGAAAAATATGGTATATCTACACAATGGAATAGTACTCTGCTGTAAAAAAGAACAAAATACTATTATTCACAGCAACATGGATGCAATTAGAGAAAATTTTACTAAGTGAAATAAGCCAGGCCCAGAAAAAGAAATACTCAATGCTCTCACTACTTTGTAGAAGCTAATAAAATAAATAAATAAATATAAAAACAAATGGGAGAAGAAGCCACAACAATCACAAAAATTTCAGGAACTTGGTAAGTGAACATATATGAAGTTTCTGGGGGGTGTGGAAAAGGGGGGAAAGGAGTAATTGGTAAAGGGTGAAGAAAATAAACTACAATGTATATTGATGAAGTTTTGTAAAAATTTTGAAAATTTCTCAACCTTTCAGAATTGACTGCATGCAATGGAAAAAACACTAAGTCAGAGAAATAAAATATTTAGTGGTCAGGACATTGCCTCTTCTATCTTTGCAATGGTAGCTGATGGCAATCTCAGTGAGCCGGCTGTCTTCTCCTCTGGAATTTGTTGGGACAGGGAATGTGAAACTTTCCTCTGAGACTTTGCCCTATTTGAGTATCAAATCCTTTGTTTTCAAAACATATCTCTTGAGAGAGCCAATCAAGATGGCAAAATAAACGGTTCACAGCATCACTCCCACAAATCAACCAAATTTACAACTATAAAAATGTAACATCAGCCAAAGTGGAGCCACTGGAGCTCAAGGGAAGAGGAGGAGAGACTTACGGAATTCATGAAGGGAGGAGAAACCACAACGTGAGAAAGAGAAAACTGCTCTTAGCATTTCAGGCTGTGGCTGCTTTAAGGCTCAAGCTGATGAGCACATGGAGCAGGGGCCAGCAGAAGCTGCAGCTGTGCCCTTCAGATGGAGTTACTTGGAGATGGCAGGAGAGAAGAGGGCCTTGGCGGCCCCCAGGACAGCAAGACCACTAATAGGGTTCCCGTGGACCCATGCAGGAGTGAGGAGCCAGAACACCTGGAAAAAGGAGCGATGCAGAGGCCAGTGAGTCATCTCAATGGACTGGCACAGGGCCCGTCCCATGGAAGTGTTTGCAGCACGGGTGGTGGGGGAGATGGGCCCACTGTGAGAACACTGTGGCACAACAAGGACAGCCAATCTGTCCCCCAATCAGCACAGTACCACTCAGAAGAGACTGGTCAGGAATGCAGAATTGCATGGGGTGCAGTTTGATGAAAAAACTCAGGCCCAGATCAGAGATTCTACAGAACACAGAACCACTGGGTCTCTGGAGAGCCAGAAGTACCTATAATAAGATCAACCATTAAACCCTGAACTTCACAAAAAGCCCTCCCTAGGGAAACAGCAGCAAAGTAGCAATTTAAACAACCACACTGCTGGGCTACGCCCGGGCCGCAAGCCATTTTAGGAAAGTACCTCAGCCATTTTAAACTTGCTTCGGGCTGATTCTGGGAAACCGAAACCTAAGCGGAGAACTCAAAACTTAAAAGAACTAACTTCCGGGGTGTGGTGACTCTGCACTTTTTTCCCGCCTGCCCTGTCCTCACCCCTCCTCCCGGGTAGCAGTGTGTCAACTCCCTATTGGATAAGAGCTCCCCCGCCCCTGGTACCTTATAAAAACCCCTGCTTGCTGTAATAAACAGAGTTCCGGCTTTGAC